>NC_056742.1:458151033-458173533 GCF_019279795.1 Protopterus annectens | reverse complement strand
GAGATCTCTGCTCTCAGACACACCCCCTGCATTCGTCCACACTCCGTGTAGCATTTGGAGTTCAGGCAGCGCACCTTCATTAATATGCATGGTGTGTTGCCGTCCTCCTCTTCAACTGCCACTTCCGTGTGGGACTAGATTAGTCCTGCACAGAATATTAATAAATCCGGGGGAAACAGTTGGAGTCTCTGTCGCTTGTGGTGCATCTTTGTTAGTTTGTGGTTTTGTCTGTTTTTTTTTTTAATATTCTGAAATGATGTATGCATCATCTGCCTATCAATCTATCTATTGATCTATTAGTCTTCTCTGTAATGTTTATTAATGTGGTTAATTGACTCGTGTTGAATAGCTTAGTTTTGCTATTGCATGGAGAAGACAATATAGTACAACGTGTGGAAAATACATCACACTGTTGCATACAGAACAAAGAGTTACAAAAGAACAAATACAAAAGATCCAAAAATTACACTTTTGCTTTGTATATCCTTGCCTGCTTCCTTGCAGTTTCTTGTGCCACTTTTATACTTTCGCCTATTTAGTGATAAGTACTGTGACATATGTTACATTCTGTGAGTGTTTTTCTAGAGAGAAATTAGATAATATTTCTAATAATAATAATAATAATAATAATAATAATAATCACTAAGGCCATCTTTCAGGCAATTTAAACTGCATGAAAAAGAAACCTCTAATAAGAAACACAATGCAAATATATGAAACAATATATTTTATTTCTACTGTATTTTATTATTTGTTAACCTAGTAGGTGGACTGATCCAAATGCCATTTTCAACGAGAACTGAAGCCAAAAATAACAAAATACATAAAAAAGAGAATATATATATATATATATATATATATATATATATATATATATATATATAAGAGAGAGATATAGATATTTATAGTTTGTTTATATATATATATATATATATATATATATATATATATATATATATATATATATATATATATATATATATATATATATATATATATATATATATATATATATAGACATATCACTAAGTCTACAGGGAACAGTAAAGTATAATGAAGATATTCATACCAATGGTTATTTTAAAAAAGTAAAACAACCTGTTAATTTTGTTGCTTACACAGTATGAATAGAATATTCAGTCCTTAAAAAATAACAGCTTAGATTTATTCCGTTAAAAGTGTGGACAGAGAATGCACAACCATGAAGATGGTAATACATAGGAGTTAAATAATGATTTATGTAATGTCTTGAAATTGCAACATATTGCATAAGCCAAAAAATCAGAATTTTATGACCTCTATATTCAAGCACTGATATTTAAGGAGAAGAAATGTCTAAACTGCATGTATCGGAGGGAAGGCTAATGTCCAGGACTTCCTTTTATTTTTATTCATACTTATTTGTTTGTTTGTTAACTGTATGGTCTGTGGATCATTTTCATTTATGTTTCTATACTCTGTATCTTAGATTCCTGATTTATGTGTTGTTAACAATCCAACCCTGCTTGATACTGTACACTTACACAAAAGAAATGGATTCACAAACACTTGAATTACAGACTTGAATCCCAATCAACAAATAAATAAGACATGTTGGGGAGGCTCATTTATTACTCAGTGTTCCTCAGGCTGTGGAATTCTCTTTCTGTTCACATAAAGGAGAGTGGCATTTTCACTTCCTTTAAGGCAGACCTTGATAACAGGAAGGGGACACATAAATTCTTCCTTGGCCTGAGGTGTATTTTCTTTCTGCAGGCTTGGCATTTATCATGTTGATCATGATCCATGGATTAACTTTGTCTTGTTAACTCTACAAATCTATGAATCTATGGTATAGGCCAAAGACAGGGCATAAATAGTGAGAAAAGCTATGCTTAAATATGAAAACTGGACAATTAATAAAAGTACGCTATTTACAAGAGTTTCTGGTTGAATAAAATCACCACAGGGTTGGATACATTGCAAATCCTTTATGTTTAAAAGATCACTTTATAGTGTATGAAATAAATTAATCCCCAAAGCAATTGTGTTACTTCACTCAATGACTAAAAATTTTCTAGCTCTAAGATGGTAAAATTCCCATAGTAAATTTGAAAACAGAATCACTCATTGTCATGAAAGCAATGGCAAACACACATATTCTTAAGTAGTGATAGCAATTTAGTTCTCAAAGGATCATAATATATCTCTTTGCTTTTGTCTTCTAGATGGTCATTCCAGTTTTATGTCTTCTGGATGGTCATTCCATTTATCAGGTGCCACTATTGAAATGCTGTTTTCATGTTGCTAAAACTAAGTTTCTCACAGTTTTCTCATAGGTTTGTTTCAGTGTTCAGGTCCTTTGACCATAAAGAACACTTACTCATTAAAATCAATTGAAAACACATTATCTGTCATCCAGTTATCAAATTAACTTTTACAACACTCAGTATTAGGTGACAACCTAATATCAGTTGGTATACAAACCTTTTTAAGGTAAAAGCACTTCAAATATTGGATCTTAGAGCATTTAAAGATGACTACAATGTAGGAGAAAACTGATTCCATCTTTGTCATGCTTGTTTTGTAAAGATGTTCATGATGAAGGTAGAATTGTGGCCCTTGTTGAGAAGTACTTTCAATGTTTATAACACATGAAAAGAGTCAGGCAGCTAATATTTAATTGGAAATAGAAGCAACATAATGATCTTGACACCTATGCTAGATTTTGAAACATGTCTCATCAGAGAAGTTTTTAATCATGATAACTAAAAACATTAAATTAGTCCCTTATTTTAGATATTGGGGGGGGGGGTTGGCAGAGTACTTCACTACCTAAGCATGTTGAGTCTATCTCAAATAACTTAAAATCAACACATTTTCTAGGTCCCTAGGACATCTGGAAGATCAGCAATTAGGAAGGGCTTTTTGCTACCTCAGAATACTGGCTCCCATTTGCTCTGAATGGATCACCCCCGAATGTACACACCCTTCAAGTCCTGGCTAATATGATATGATATGCAATTTTTGCCCACTAGCTGAAAGGGACAACACTGCATCACTTTACATAGAGCCAACTGGTTTCTTACATGTTACAAAAGTCTTCTCTTGCTTATTTTTCTCTAACCTTTAGGAGTTATAATGATATTACCTACTTTAAGGTCAAGTAAGTAAAGAGCTGAAAGCAAATGCATTGTTCCCTCCCCACTGTACAGAATCCTATGCTTAATCTCAGTGCCACAATTATTTTTTATTTCTTCTCTTTTTAGTTTGAATATTCCAAATAATGCTCTGTCTTTTATTCCCACAAAAATCTGGTACTGTCTTGAGTTTGTATTGACTGTGTTTGTGGTTAATGGACTACTTGTATATTCAAATCTGCATTCCTACTCTGACTGACTGAGCTATAGCTAAAATGGGGCCCATTAGCATTAATCCATTACATTGGCTAACAGTCCTCAAATAAACTGATATGTAGATCAAAAGATATATAAATGGATACACAATTTGATAGATTATGCATAAGTAACCAACCAACCAAATAAATTAATAAATAAGGGTCCTTGGACTGGATCATGCCACCTGGTAAATGCATAAATAAGAGCATTTCTAAATATTGTTAAGGCCACATAATTATCATGAGATTTCTGTGGGTTTACCTGTTTTCAGTTAAATGAGAGTGTGTCACTTCAGTGACAACTGTTTCAGTGAATGCTTGCTGTTTAAGGAAATTTGGGCAAAACAATATTTGCTGAAAGTGGGGCTTTCTTGTTCTCCACTGTTGCATGACCATAGGTAGATATATTAAATTTGGAGGTGTAGGACTGTCAGCCACGTGGGTATTCCTGATGGCTTCCCCCTTGCAAAAATAACTTATCCCTAAAATTTATAGAAACTTGTATTGACCATTGTTTTAGATTGATCATCACTTGATTAAAGAGTTGTGGATTGATTGACATAAATTCAGTCCTGCCAAATCACCCTACAAGATACTCCTGATTTCTCAGTAAGTAAAACATCTTAAAAAAATGTATTTTAGCAGGGAGATAAACCCTTTCTCTACTCAATGTAGGTGGGCAGACCCCTTATGAAAACCATCTGCATAGCTGCACAACAGTGGAAAAAGTGAAAAGTCCTACTGTGATACTCTGCCAGCTCTCACAATATGTCAGTGAGGTCAACAAACTGATGTAAAAAAAATGTTGAAAAGTCACTCACATGAACTACACTCTTTGAGCATAGGATAATCATTTATCAGAGCCCATCTTTATGAATTATGAAACAATTATCAATTAGTTTAGTCCCAGAAGATGCTTTAACCCTAAAATAAAAAAAATAAAAAAAAATCTTTACAGCTAAACTGTAAAGTGCCAATGGAGAGCTTCATGTCATTTGTTCCTAACCCAAGTGTGAATGCTTCCTGGTACCTCCATAATATAAAAATATTTTTGGTGTAGAGTCACAATTTTCTCTCTTCAGGTCTTGTTGTATGGTTTAGGTCCTGAAGAGATGGAAAGGACAGCACGACCGGTCATTATATCATGTATTCTATGTGGACCCATTAATAAATAGCTGCTTCTAGTTATTGTTTCTTTTTAAATATTTGGCCAAACAATGTCCAGACACAAGATGGGACCAACAACCACTTTAATAGAACACAGCAGTCAAGTGCTTTCATCTCACATAAAGTCTTCTTCAGAACCTTTTTTAAATATTTCAATAAAATGCAGTGACATTTGATTTCAAGAGTAGCGTATTGAATCAAACTGAAGTTTCTTTTGACAAAGAACAGTAGCATTAATTTTGTTGTATGGTTCATGTTTTCAAAGGCAGCCAACTGTCTGCAGGATCATCTATATAAACATGTATATATATATATATATATATATATATATATATATATATATATATATATATATATATATATATATATATATATATGTATATATACACAAGACCTGTAGTATGCAAGCCTTACCACTTATCCCAAGCTAGGTGATAAAAAAAAACTGAGAAATAATGAATGAATGAATAATGTTTTATAATAGCATAATGTTTTTTTTTTCTTATCGCAAATCCTTGCATCACTTCCCATTCCAAGTAAGACTGGATTTCCAACTTTATCCATGTATTCTGGGATCAGAAAGACACCATTACTACCCATTTCAGATCCCAGCAAAATGATAAACTCTTCCCATTTCTACAAAATTCACTGCCTTTTCTGGCTCCATCACAAAAGAATTTGGAGAACTATCTCAAGTGCCTCATCCAGACCAGCACTGAATAGTAACTATCTCACCATCCAGATGCAGCTGGAAAGTGACTAAAGTACTCAACCTAAAGCAGCTCAGTTTGTTTGAAATTTTTTACTGTAAAAATTCCCATGCTGATCAACAAACAAGACTATCTTCTAATTCTAATTTTTCTTATTTACATATCTATCCTCCCTCAAAGAAGCAGGCACTGAATTTATTCTCTTCCTAGTAGCTTAACTCTCATATCAACAGATGAGGGATCTTCTCCATTGTTCATATCAAGTGGCTACATGCTCCAAACATTATTGTTTGCAAATCCAAACCAAGGCATAAAGTTCCTGCTATCTAATACTAGTCAATATATACAGATTAACAGACACGCACGTACATACGGATACTCACATGCTCACGAACACACACACACACACACACACACACACACACACACACACACACACACACACACACACACACACACAATGCATACACTGCAAAATTATGTGTGCATTACAAATCCTGAGACCTTTCTACTTGGCTTTGCCCACTGTTACTTTTTATTACTTCAACACAAACTTGGAAATACTTTAAGAGATACTGTTATTCTGCTAGGTACATATAAATAATTTGATGGTTTTAGGGAATGGGAAAGGCTTGATATCAGTACTTATGGCTGATGTCTTTGATTACAGTAAAAGCTAAATGTTTTTAGGATGGCTAAATTAGCTGTTAAGTCATTTCATGTGACTGAAAGTCTTTCTGCATGCTGTCATTATTTTCAGAAACTATCAATTGTCAACATTTTTGGCATATTATCTTCCTCTGTACTAGTTATAGTCATGCCATAGCAGGCTAGCCCCATAGTTTAAAACTATTTTCTCACTGGTCTTTGTTTACAAAACAACTTCATGATGTTTAAAGCTAAGAGAGGATGTTAACTTGTGAGTTATTTCTAGATCATAGTTTATTTGCACTGTCTGGTCTTTTTCTCTGTCTCACATTATAGAGTAGCTTGTGGTTTATTTTGTTGTGGCTTTAAAATAATAACAGCCTTTAGTTTCTTTGCACATTCATTTCTTGAATCAACTACCTCTGTACTACAGACAAACTCTGCAAAACCAGCATAAATGTTTTTATAGTTTTGTTTTATGCTTTCATATATGTATATACACAGGCAAGTATGTGTTTGTGCATGCATGCATGCATGTATTTATGTATGCATGAATGTATGCATGTAAGCATGCAGGCATGAATGTTCATAAGTATCTATGTATATATGATAGCATGTATTTAGGAATGTATTACCACCATAGGATCCTCTTATGACACAACCCACGCCTAAAAGTAATAGCAAACAATTGCACTCAATGCAGATTCATGCTACAGTAAGAGGCATCAGTTCAATTTATTATGATTAATTCATACACAGTTATTTCTAAAAAAAACATAATTCCTTAAAAAAATTAATGAGACATAGACCAAATTTTTGAGTGGCGAACCTCCTTCATCAAAGCTCAAACAAAGTGTTTAAAGAATCGTAACTGATTTAATAGATAAGAATAAGTGATTTAACAAGGAAGACAGTAAGAAAATCATGAGAATATAACTGGCAGGGCAGAAAGTGAAGCCTGTGATGTGACAATTTCGTACTAAAATAACACATGGTAAAAACTGATGAATATGGCAAACAAAAATCCAGAAACCGATTACCCAGGGATAGTCAATTTTAATGATAAATATAGAAGATGATGTAGATTGCAAAAATCAAATGTCCTAAAGCTGATAATATTCACATCTGGTACACAACAATTGCAAAAAAAAAATAACTTGAGGACATAGCGAAAATATTTATGGTCATAAAGGGATGGGAAGCAATGTGTACAATATCAAAAATTGTAATTCATTTTCAGTCCACCAAATGAACAGTTAATGAGCTCATATATGATATATTTCATGTAATTTAGTTCTACAGGCAAAATCACAGAAAAGATATAAGATTGAAGTCATACAGGACTGCACGAATAAATTCTGTTTCTAGCATAAATTCTTGAATGACAATAAGCTGAGAAAATACTTCACTGAACACAAATGCCTGAAACACATTGGGGAAAACTCACACTGCAAGTAGTTTTTTTATGGGGGGGTCCAACGTAGATGGCAAACCCCCTACAACATATATATAATGACTCTACAGTTGTACAAACATGAGGAAGGGAAAAATCTCCAAAAATGAATCCCTTCTGGCACATACATAGAAACTACACCACCAATGATTTTCAGTGGCAAACACTGATCTGCCTTGTGATGCCCTTTTGACCTGGGCACCTGATATTCTTGGAATATTCACCAGCAACCCATAGAGAAGTCATAAAATATACTGGGCTGCTCTCAGATAAAACCTGTATAATGTCTAAAAACTGCATTACATAGGTTGTATTATTAAGTATGTCACTTCCAACTGACTACAACTGTCAAAATGTATACTTTTATTTTCAAATGCTCATATTTTCCATATAATGGGCATATCCCCTGGATCTCCTAATGTGGAAGAGAATTCTGTGACTACTTTAAATGCCCCTGCTTTCTTCCTATTACTCTTCTTAAAAGCTGTAATCTGATTCACACTTTCCTTTTCTTGGAGTCACTATCTTTACTAGCCTCATCCTATTGATTCTTAAAATATAATAATTTATGTAGCACCCACCACTGAATTAACTCACATGTACACACAGACAGAGACTGAAATGCAGATAGATAGATACACACACATTTGGGCACTGTGTGCACGCACACATACATGCACACACATGGTTTAAATCACTCAAGCATAAAATAGCTTTTATGTATACTTTCAGTTCACACCCTCTGTATGTCATCCAGAACTATTTTTGGTCTGGCTTTTTTAACTAAGTGATTTACCAGCTAATAATAAGCAGCATTAGAAAGGGCAAATAGTTATTGACAAAATGACACCTAAGATTGTGAGTCTAGTATGTCCTGAGGTGGAGAAATTAATCTTTGTTTATCACTTATTACTCATATGTTTATATTTATGTTCATATTTTCATAAACGAGAGACTTGCATTTTATTGAGGTGTATGCTGTGAAATACATGGTTGGAGCAGAAAAAAACTGTGTCATCAGCATATAGTTAGACTGGATGTTGGGGGAGGCTGAGTGCAAGCTTATTTATAAAAATGGAGAATAGATGAGGGACTCCTTTAAGTAAGGGAGATGTGGTTGATGTGCTGTTGTTAAAATGTACTGAGAAATGTCGGTTGGACTGGTAGTTTTGGAACAGGGAATAACATCAGGGCTCATCCCAATGCCAGTGAGAGGGTTAAATAGGACTGGGTGGTACCAGGCCAAAGGATCTGGTAAGGTCTTTGAATATGGCTCCAGTAAGAATACCTCTGTCCATAGCTAAAAGGCTGGGATCAGTGAAGGTCCAAAATTCAGTGGAAGTGCTGTGGCCAAACCAGAAACCATGCTGCTTGGGAGGGAGAATGCAGTAGTGACTTATGTAGTTTGAAAGTTGATTATAGGCCTGTTTTTCTAAGGTTTCCTGATGGGTAGGAAGGATAGAGGTTAGGCAGTAATCACTAGGTAGCGTGAGTTGGATTTTTTGGGAGAAATATGATTTTTGTTGTTCTCCGTATATTTCCATATACTGGGCATACTGTTTTGTGTTAAGCAAAGGTTGTAGATACAGTATGTAGCAGAGAAGTAACGATGTAAGTTGTACATCGATGTACTCAAGCTGATAGGGTGTCTTTCCCTGCAGGTGATCATGTTTTAGGTTTTCAAGGAGATGTGTAACAAGTAAGCTCAGTCAGCTCAAATATCTGTTTTAGGGCTGACCCAGAAGCACTATCTGCTTAAGTGAATCCCACAGTAGCCAAATGGTGACAGGTGGAATCAAACCGTGTATTACATGGTAAAGTTTATTAACACATCATAGCATTAACCCACTGGGCTAAACTGCCACAATGACAAACAGGGGTAACAGGCATCCTTGCTGTGTATAATTATCCAGTTCCATCTCCTTAAATAATACCTCATTTATACAACTTTGACCCTAAGGTGTCAGTATGGAACCCCAACTGTTTTACTTCATGGATCCTCAAAGTTTGTTTCCTTCAATACCCAACGCATATTTTTCACAAAACTGAAGGCGTTCATTAATCTATTAATACAGTATAGTGTCTTTTAGCTCTGAACTCTACATCCATTCCATATATCTCACAGGGAGATGTGTATCATTCTTACAGATACAGCCTTTAATACTGTCTACCTTCTGGTTAACTACCATATTACCCAGTCTGACCATACAAAGGATCTCTGCATTGACACTGATTAATGAGATTAGTTTGTGCTGGCTGCCCATCCCTTCTTCCATTTTGACAAAATGTTTGTAACTATCTTACCTGTATCCCTGGTAACAATCCTTCAAACCAGCATGTTTTTGGGCATTTGTCTTATAGCTTCTCTACTTTTCCTTTGCAAACTTTTAAAAATACAGAGAATCCACTCTTCTCTCATGCCTTTCCCATTTACATACTCTGTGCATTCCTAAATTTCACTACCTTCCATCTCTTTGTCTAGCTTTCTTGTTTCCATCTCATCAAACAATTCCCTGTCAAAAAACATTTATTGGCAGATATACATAAATGACTTTGCCAAAAAGATGTTTCATCTTCATCCAGCTATAACTCAAAACGTAATAGTAGATTCTTACACTCAGGTTTGGGGAGTCCATTTTAGCAATCTTTCTGTAATTTTGCCTGTAGAACTGTCTACCCTTCTGCCTACTGAATCCAAATCATCTCATTATACAAGTCCTCATAGAAGAAGGCAAAAACCAGCATCACCACTAAACTCTTACACATCTCCTCACCATCACTAATCGCCATGTTTTCCACCCTCTTCTACTCACACTAGTAATTAAATGATTATGCCACATGATCTCAAAACACCTTGTGCCTGCTTTAGATCCTTTGTCATTTTTAGCTCAACATCAATATCATTTTCATCTCTTCTAATAACTGCCTCAATGTCATTTTCATCTCTTCTAATAACTGCCCCAATATAATTTTTATCTCTTCTAATAACTGCCCCAATATAATTTTCATCTCTTCTAATAACTACCCCAATATCATTTTCATCTCTTCTAATAACCGCCCCAATATCATTTTCATCTCTTTTAATAACTGCCCCAATATCATTTTCATCTCTTCTAATAACTGCCCTTTTGAATCTCCAGCTTTACCTACCTATCAAGTAACTCCTAGTAAGACAAATGTACATTTTTCTTCCTGCAAACATTCTAGTTCCTTTTTCTGTTGCCTTTATTCTTTTCATAGTACACCTCCATATCGCTTCTGATTGCCTTATTATATTATCCTCCATACTGCCTCAATCCCATCCCATCTATTACCTGACATTCCCAGCTCCAAGTTCAGTACTCATCCATATTTTTTGGTTACTCTCCATTTTCACTCCCTAGAAATTCCTGGGTTAAAGTACTATCACCTTAAAAGGGCAATGTCACTTATACACAGCTTTCCAATCCCTGTCTCCCCAGTATCTCCCATAAACCACCAAATAAGATTCTATCCATTCAACTTGCCAGACTAAACACATTCCACAACACTATTAACTTCTTCACATCCATATTAGGAATCCTGCATATATCTTTCTGATTGAGTCCAACCATGTTTATAACACTTTCTTATTTTGCTCATCTAATTTCATTTATTTAATTTTACCAAAAAAAAAATAATCTGGGTACAATATGATTTTGAACTTGCCCAAATTGATGCCCTCTATTTCATCTCCCAAACCATTTAGACAAGATAACAGTCTTGAAGAGCTTTTTGATCATACTTTTTAGGTTCACACAGTCTGCTTATAAACCACGCATTCCTTCTTTCTACATTTCAAAAAATCCCAAAGTCAGACATCTGCTCTATATAATTCATCAATTTCTTTACCATCCCTCCTTCTCACCTCCTTTCACACAATTCCCTCTTAACATTTTAACATACTGTTCCCCGAGTACCCAAAATCTTCTTCTTTATTTTCATATTTTGTTACATGATTGAATAGAAACCTTCTTTTTTTGAAATCTAGTTAAAATGTTCCTCCTTTTCACATAATTCCCTGCTCTTCAACATTGCAGGATAAAATATTTAACTTGCCACTTTCTTTCAATCTCTTTATCTAATCCTGGCAGTCTACTGTCCCTTCCTGAAGCTAAAGCAGTGACGCTGAAAAGCATATGGCACATGTGCTCCCTAGCCAAGGTGTAGGCTGCATGACATAGTTTACCTGTCCAGATTCATAGCCAGCATTTTACAGCTCCAAATGTCTTACCCCCTATGACAATCCTGACAATAACCTAGAACCAAAAGAAATACTCTAACCTGTAGAAACTCACCCTGCATACTGACAAAACGCTATCTGTTATCTGGCACATTTTACTCTGCTTATTTCTATTATATCCCTAATCATAGCCCCCAAAGCCTGGAACCCCAGTAGAACTACATCTCCTTGTCCAAGCTGCCCATCCTACATACATGTCTACCCTTCTGCTTACTGAATCCAAATCATCTCAATTAATTACCTATACTACCCTTTACTAGATGAAGCCATATACCTAACCAAGTGTCTTTCATTCCTTTATAATCACTGTTTTTATTTCTTTCAGGTTGAAATGAAGAAACAAAAGTCCCTTCAAATATGCCTTTAAGGGTCTGTGCTTTAGATTTTGCCTTGAACTGAAAGATTGCTAAAATGGACTCCCCAAACCTGAGTGTAAGAATCTACTATTACGTGTTGAGTTATAGCTGGATGAAGATGAAACATCTTTTTGGCAAAGTCATTTATGTATATCTGCCAAAGAAATCCTTTCTTTACAGAAGGAGAAAGATGAACCATTGACTCTCTAGGGAACATGACAACTGGTTTTAGATATTCATGGGAATCCATTATGGACGTTTGATGTGAATTCCTGCATGAGGAAGTGGGAATGTTCAAAACAACAGACATCGCATGGCTATTAAATAATATGTTGTTTTAATGTCATGTGGTTGGGAAAATCAGTCATGTCAGTTTAAATTTTCAATCATTTACTTTGCTGAAGGATTAATTTCATTTGAAAAGTCTCTTATGCCAAAAAATGAGATTGCAGGAGTAAAGGATGATATGATTTCCCATAGTTAATTATAATTTGCAGCGACTGCATTACAGAAACTGTTAGACTGATATATTTTAATACATGTTCCTTAGACTGGACTAGTAAAATGTAATAACCTACATAAGTAAAATGCATTTTTCCTGATATTTGCAAACACTAGTGCTAAATATTTAGTAAATACTCTAGGGATGTTACATAGCCCAAGTAGCACAGTTGAAAACAGTAAGTGATAATTATCTCTCCAAACTCTGATGTTTGTCTTATGTGATTTTTTAGTGGGATGTACAAAAAACTATTCTGTATGTGGGACTCACCTTTAAATAGATAAAATAGATTTCAACCTTACTATCCTGAATTGTTGAGGTCAGATAAATTTAGAGCTGGCCTTAAGTTGTTGTTCTTTATAAGAAAATCTCTGGCATAGATAGTGGCACACTAAACTGCCTTGTTTAACATTGTTTAATGCTAATTGATGGCTGGTGCAAACCTGTTATACCACATATCCATTGCTCTTCAACTAACATATGGAAGACAATGAGTGACAGAGAGCTTGCAATTCATTGTACAATCTTTGCTAAAGTCTAATACGTTATGGCTTACGCCTTAAGAATGTGATTTTACTTTTGTATTTAAGAATGTGATTTTCTATTGCATTTAAGAACATAATTTTACTATTGTATTTAAGGAAGGTCTATATTATATAACAGAAGAAGTGAAATCTCTACTTACATTTAATTGACCCCTATTTCCCAAAGCTGCACAACATCGAAGTGTCAAATCATCGATTTCTTTCCGTTGGAAAGAAATCGATAGCCCAAACATGCACACCACATTACAACAAACACTATAAAAGTGGGGGGCTTTGCCCCCAAACCCCCACTAACTAAATATACTAACTCCGAGATCGCACTACAGTCAGGAAAAGGACAGATTTAACAGAATGGCCAACCAATTTCTTTCCCTTGGAAATAAATTGATTTGGACGTTTGATATTGTGCAGCTTTGAGTAATAGGGGTCAATGAAAGGTAAGTCGAGGTTTTATTCCTTTGATTACATAATACAGACCCATTTAAGGAGGTGGTTTGATTTGAGTGTAATTCTGATGAAGTCGTGCCTACCAAGGATGAAAGCGCTTAATTTATTTTAATAAAACGTGGTGCTGCAGTGAACAGTGAACACTTTCCTTTTGATTTTATTTGATTTTTACATATGGATTATACTGTTACCAAAATACTTTTCCTCCTAATGAAATGGTTTAAAAGATGTATCTTTGTACTACTATACCTCAAGCCACTTATACTTTAAATGGCCCGATCCAAATTTAGATATTATCTTGACACCTATCAGCAGCTAACTATGAGTTATTTGCTTTCTGCCATTCCATAAAATAATACTTTCCCACTTATAGTAATGAAATATACACACACATGGACTATTATACATAACATTGTCCAATTAAATTTAAAATATGCAACATAAATGATTGTAACATGAAGCATAAATAATTGTCATTGAAGCATGTGTTACAAAAATCAAGCCTAATACCCTAGCCATTAGAGAAATTTGAATAAAAGATATATTTGTCCTTGTTCTCCTCTAAATAATAAAATATGATTTCTTCATTAATAATAGGCCTATACTAAAGAACAGATGCTGTACAATGTTTTTTTGTCAAAAACAATCTGTAGCAAACTGCTAGGGTGCATCCCAAAACCCTAAAAAACATCATCTAACTGCTCTGTGGTCACTATGACCATTGATAACCAGTCTGAAATGGTAATTACAAGTAGCTTTCACTACTTCCCCTAGTAAATATAACATTATTTATAAATCTCTTAAATAAAATCATGTTTCTTTAAAGAGACATAAGGTCATTCTTTTTTGGTGATTTCAACTAGATTGAATGGACTAGTTAAATTCCTAATTATGTTCTGTCCATCTCAGCTCTGTCTTGCACAATTAGTTGACACACTATCCTGACCTATCCAAGAATGCTTTACTTGATCTAACTTTACCCATATTTAGTATGTAAATAAAAAGGTTAAATATGTTCCTAACTCAGACAATAAAATAATTATCTCCTTTAAAGGCCAAGTATTTCCTCATATTATTTTAGATAATTTTTAAGTCAAAGGAAAATGGAGCCATTCATAATATACAATACAAAGATTGGTTGCATGTGTATCAATTTACCAATGCCAATAGTGCCCTGTAAAATAGAATGCTTTAATAGAATGCTTTAAAATATGATCTTCTTCATCTTCCACTTTGGCTGTATACTGACAACATGGTACTACTCAGTTCTAATCACTCACTACCAAACCTAAAAAAATGACTTTCTAGGAGACATATTATATCTCATTTTAACAACAAGCATCTGCTGCTAAATGTAGTCAAAACTAAAACCATGCTCTTTGGCACCTCCAGGAAACTTGCCAAAATGTTTATGCAAATTCAAATATTACATCAATAGATACTACAAAAGCAAGTGCTAATTCCTTGAAATAGTTAAGCGGCTGGCTTGATCCCTCTTGCAATTTTAATCTGTACATAGACATTATTTATGTGCCAAAAGACCCTCTCTCCCTTTTCATGCCTTTTGAAATGCCATAGACAAATGCATATTGCTTTTCAAATCTAGAAAACACACTTCCACTAAAAGTCTTTCCCCGAGATTCAGTAAGCTAAAATCCCGTGTCCAAATAGTGGCACAGCCCAAACATGGAGGTCAGAGCCTGTGCAGTTCAGTAAATCAGGCTGGGGGTGTGCATGAACCTGGCTGCACTCTTCTGAAAAGGACACCACTGAATAATGCTAATTACTTCATCTGCTGGTAAAAAACATGCAGATGAGGTAAATTAGCTATTTAGTAAGCAGGCAGGCATCTGCACCAGAATAGTGTCCACTGCAGAAATGTCAAAACAGGGGCATGACAGCTCAAAGTAAAGCATATATTATAATCATTAGGCATGCCAATGGCCAAAAATATGGCCATTGGCATGGAATATAGTTTCAAAATTATAAAAAATGTAAGTTTTTTTTGGCCAATTTGGGTGACTTAAGCATAACACAACAATGTGCAAACAAGCTTGTGCAGAAAATAAAACAAAATGTGAAACAACAATTATAAGTGAAATCTGCATTTTACCATTATAGTGGGTAGCATGCAGAACCAAAACAATAACAGGGAACAGTGGTTGCTAAGGAGAAAGGCTGTGGTGTAGTGGTGTAACAAGGGACTAAAGCAGTGGGGTATGCAAATGAGCAAAATTTACTGAACCATAAATTGGGAGACCGTGTCCAAATGCACCTAACTGTGTAGGAGCTATAATTCTGCAGTGTAAACAGGAGAAGCAGCTGACATGAAAAGGGGGTGTGTCATGCTTGGTGCAAACACATTGGAGCTCCACAGCTACCACTTGAGCTTAGCTAAGAACAGCTAAGCAAGGGGGTGTGTCAACGGGTGTATTTACTTCTTCCATGAAATGAGGAGCGTGTTCACATCCAGGGGAGGGCCATTACTGCTGAAAAGTGTTTAGTTTAGCTAAATGGGTTTGCGTGGTGCGCACCAAGTCTAAAACATAACAAAAAAAACTGAAATAGCAGAACTGTTTACATTTGGGCAGAGGGTTTGCACAGCATGCCATGGGGCTTACAAGGGGCTGAAACAAGGAAGGGAAAAAACAAAAAAAGAGAAATAGCATGATAAAAGCAGTCAAGTACAAATAGAGCTGGCAGGTGGAATGTATCATAGTCAGCCAATCACACAGACAGCATCTGCAGTGCAACAGTATAAACTGTGCAAACACCATTCAGTCTGTTTTTTTTTCTCACAAACTCTGCACCATTGGTATACACACTCAGGGGAATTTTAACAGGCAAGATGTTAGGGGCTGCTGTTGCTTTGATATATCAGTATGTGCTAGAGGGTGAGGGCAGTGAGGAGCATAATGCTGGCAACTGCCCCAGACTGAGGAGGAGGAGAAGAGTGTTCAGGCCCAGGATAAACTACCAGAGGCTATGTGATCTGGAGATAGTAGAGTGCTAAAGGGTGGACAGGGACATACTTCAGCAACTCATTGAGCTGTGCCAGCCTCACCTCAGACCCAGAGACAACAGAGGGCAATCCATCCCAGTGGATACCAAGGTATGTGTAGCCTTAAGAATACTAGCTACAAGTACATTCCAGAGACCTACTGGGGACATCATGGGTGTCTCAATGGCCTCTACATCCAGGGTACTCCACCAGTTCCTGGATGTCATACTACCACATGCCAGTGAGCACATTTACTTCTCCAGCACCTGTGAGGAGTGGACCAGCAATATGTGCCTCTTCCACCGTGTATTAGACTACCCGGAGGTACTGGGTGCCATAGACTGCATGCACATCCACATCAAAACACCAGCTGGTGAGCAGGGTAGGGTCTACATAAACTGCAAGGGCTTCCAATCCATCAGCCGCCAGGTTGTGTGCAATGCCCAGGGCATTATCATGAATGTGTTTGCTGGCAGCCTTGGAAGCTATCACAACTCCCACATTTGGCATTCCTCACAGCTGTATCAGGGATTTGTTGTGGGAGACATCCCATATGGCCATCTGGTGGGAGGATGGCTATGCACTGGAGCCATGGATGATGACACCCATCAGAAATGCACACACACTCACTCAAGAATGCCATAATGTGGCACACGCACAAACCAGGATCATTATAAAGCATGTGTTCAGGATGCTCAAGTCACAGTTCCACTGCCTTGACATATCTGGTGGAGCCTTGCAGTACTCTCCAGCCACATGTGCACACATGTTTATAGTATGTGCCATGCTACACAATATGATCCTGTGTAAACCGCTGCAGAAGGAACAGCACGGGGAAGGGCCCACAAGCCCCTCCACCATTGCCAAGGTCCCCACAGGCACAGAGGGACTTGGAGGAGGAACATCCTGAGCCAGCTCCTGTAGGCAGACGGAGGCGTGCCCAGTAAGGTCTGGGCTTGGCAAAGAGGCACTGCATAGCACACACACACACTGACACTGTAAGCACCCAGGAACTGACACCTCTCTTCGACTCACACACACACACACACACACACACACACACACACACACACACACACACACAAACACACAGTAAAATGGATGACACACACATCACACTACCTGTAACTTACCATGTGCAGGTAGTGCACTGAGTGCATCTAACACAGGCAGCCCTCAAGCACCGTTCACACAACTGCTGCAGGCACAAGGTAAGCCAGTCTTCTTAACAATAAATTGAATGTATTGGTATGCTCTGGTAACACATCTATGGTATTGCTGCATGCATGCAAGGGAATGGGGTGGCCTACTGGGATAGCAGCAGACAACTGACAGCTATGTGGGACACCAGGAAATGTTTGCCCAATACTGGCCTCCCCACACTATGCAGTAGTTCCCAAGGTGACAAATCCCACTGCAGTATATGTGGGGGGCAACTAACTAGGGAGTCATAGGTCACGGGCATGGATGTCAGTGTGGGGGGTCCCATACTAACCCCTCAACCTCACCCAGCAAGTCAGTTACAGAAAACCATAAAGAAATATCTGGCAAAGGTCCCCAAATGCAGACAATGATGAAATGTACCCCTACAGACTTACAGAGTGATAGCACAGCAGGTCTTGCAGTTGCAGTAAGGATCTAAAGGGTAAGAAGTCTAAAACTCAAATGTATGCCATTACAATCAGGCTTGTGGTCTTTAGTGATATGCAGCTAGTCCTGACAGGGCACAAAAGCATGCTAAATGGAACCAAAATGTAAAGCAAATATCAGCATAGTCTGTGAAAATGTGTACAGTTGACAGGTGTGCCCCCCATATTCTCATTGAAATGCAGCAACGTATGTTTGCAAGGAAATAGCAGCAGAGCACACATTGGCAGGGCTGTCCCAATACACATGATAACTTGTTGCATGTCCACAATAGCATCAATAAGCTATGCATACATGTGATTAATAGGATTTGGCCAGCACTTACTCCCAGCTGTTGTGTTGTATTGTCCTAGGTAAAGTGCTGTCTTTGACAGGGCCATGTTCAGAGAACTGCAGTGCCAACTATTATGCATGTCAGCTGCAGCTATGGTAGGAGATGTACATACTGTCCAGATGTCAATATCTGTTAATGCAGGAAAACTGTACAGGTCATGGACAGAGGGCCACACATATGGACAGTACACAGCTTGGAGTAACCTATACAGTGCCTACCATACCTCTCAACTGTACAGTCCTACTGCAGAATGTACAGAGGCTTGCATCATAATTGTGGTCTGTATAACATGTAATAGGGGTTGCCTGGCAATTCACTGGCAAATCACACAAGACTAAGGTCAGAAAATAATGACGGATTGTAGTGTCAGACTGCATGCCCATAGAAACATGCATGCTAATGCAAAACCTGTTATGGAATCACCTTTCTGGGTTTGTAAGGCCAATACTTAAAAATGGTCCCTACATTTAGGCCTCCATCCCCCAATCACTTATGGCTTTGTCCAGATCTCTGGCTCTCAGAAGTTGAGGTACCTGAAGGTCAGTGTACTGCCAAAGTATAAAAGGCCGCCACCTTTCTGTGTCAGCACTGACAACATGTCAGTGGCCAACAGCCATACCCCTGAAATGACACAGGTTGTCACAGAAGGAGCACACGTATGCCTTGAATATCTGTTCTGCTTGTCCTAACATTGCATTTTCCTGACAACTATTTGCCAAACAAGAAAGAGTCATATCAAAATAGCAATGGCAGACAGTGGGGAAGCAGACATCAAACCTAAAAGAGCAAACAAGCAGTTACCAAACTGGTCTCCCAACTGTCTATGTTTGGCGGAATATGATTAACAATGTATCCCCATGTGTGAGCCTTTGTCTGATTGTCATATTTTGGCCTGTGCAGATATCAGTCTGTGATGGTATGACAGCTAGGCCTACATGTAGTCTTATAATAACATATACCAACACAAACCATCTAAGGACCACAGCAACTGGAGTGGTGTAATGATGGACAAGCTGTTAAATAGGTACACTCACAGGTGTAAAGTCCACAATCCTGTGTACGATGTAACAGCATGTACCCCGCCCACATCAGAATTAGAAATTCATAGCAGCCACTGTGGCCAAAGCCTGTGACTGGACTGCAGAAGGACAAAGAGGCACACATAAGGGAAGGAGAACCACTGGCCAGACAAATAGGTAATGTGCACACCATAACAGATTGTGCAGTGACATAGGTGTCATGCAGTGTAAGGGGTCAGTAAACATCACCTGCAAATACACAACACACACCCATGTAAGTGGCGGTCCACAACAAATCAAAACCCAAATGGACACCTCAGAGGCAGAATCACATAAGAACCCCAAATACCTATACACCACAGACCATGTAGACTCCACACACAAGGATCTTGCAAACACTGAGGCCTTAACCCAATCCACAAACACCTACCCTACACAGATAGGCTAAGAGCACTCTCCCTCTACCCCGTTCCATACAGACTCTGCTGAGGTGAACTCTGTCTGGCATACAAAGCAATCCAGACACTGCCTTGATGAGACTGTAGCACATCTGGAACTCAAGGCCCACTCCATCAACCTGTAGGTACAGCATCAACCTTGGCTGTGATATCAGTACGGCTTGTTGATGTGACATATGCATATACCACACACTCCCCATCTGTGGAATTCAGTCCCTGTCAACAGCAACCCAAGTGTCTCAATACCCCTAGTGATGTGCTCCCTGTATAACTGCATGGGAAACACAGAAGACAGTCCTGTGATCCCACCTGTGTCACTGCTGGACAGGGGCTCTCTGTGCTGACATGTCTTAACATGGGCTCTACTCTTGTCTGCGTGAGTTGTAAGGGCTTCAGGGCCAATATCGTACTAATGTCATGGAAAACCACCACTGCCTGTCAGTGGTTCACCACATTACTCTGTACTGTTCTGCCACTGACATACCTGGAAGTCACAATGCTATGTGGAATACACTGCACATATAATGGACATTTCTGTGCAGTAGAATGAATTCTGTACCCACACCCATACCGCCCAACCTCTGACAGCAAGACATCTGGACAAGGTAATAAATAATAGTGGGACAAAGGTACAATGATAGCCACGTGTTGTAAATATTGCCCTTACATACTGAGAAAGTTGGTAGGATGTGGGGTTCTGCATTAGTGGGAATTGTCTAAAATGTATGTAGTCTGAAACAGCAATGTCTGTCATTATTTTGCAATGTCAGTCTTCAATTATATGCAACTAACTTGCCATAAAAACACAAGTTTATGTAAACGGGATGAAACTTCTAGGAAAACACCTAGACAATCTGCCAAAAAATGTACATTTGAAAAGTATGGCCACACCAGGATATGAGTTCTCGGGTAAGAAAGATACCACAGAAGCAGGAGATCCCCAGCCAGTATATCACCAAGTTGCTGGAATGTTTATACAGCATCATCAGTCAACTGGCTGTAGCCACACCTCCCAACGGCCTTGTTGGGCAAGATTGTATATAACCAGGCTGGTAATATTGGTCTGTACATCATACATCTTGTATTCCTCTGGTAAAGTACTGTGATGATCTGAAGATGTCTGTCACTAGGTAATGACACAATACATTGCAATGCCAGACAACGGATATGTCAGAAAATGTCTGCTAAACAAACCCAGTATCCCTAGGAAAGTCCTGTTTACTTCTGAGAGGTATGTCTATAGCACACAAAGCCCCAGACCAGAGTACATCTATCTCTGGAATGGAGTTCCACTCTCACTATAAAAGGTCACACTGGGCATGCTCCTACACTTAGAGAATCACAGGCCATGTTAGAACCCACATCAGACTATATGACTGTATTGTGTATATATATGTCTTTGCATACAGACAGCTATGTACACCTTAACTGTCCCTACACACACCCATCAGACAGGATTACCCTAAGTTAGCAGTAGGTGGCCCATATGTGATATATCTGCATCTGTTGTGTGTTATACACAGACATATATATGGGCAACAGATAACAATATGTCAAGAATACATACACATAGATGTGGGGAGGTGAGAGACAGACAGTGATAGAGAGAAAGAGACACTGGGACACACACAGAATGAGTCACACACACACACACACAGATACCCTGAATGGCATAGAGTGATATCCTGCTGTGGACAGTGGCATACCAGTCAGAACCAGTCACATGGGCCAGCATGAAAGTGAGCTCCATTGTGTAATACTACTAAGGTGGGGGTTATAATATCACATCACCTGCTTGTGGTGTGTGTGTGTGTGTGTGTGTGTGTGTGTGTGTGTGTGTGTGTGTGTGTGTGTGTGTGTGTGTGTGTGTGTGTGTGTGTGTGTGTGTGTGTGTGTACGTGTGCATATGTGTGTGTGTGTGTGTGTGTGTGTGTGTGTGTGTGTGTGTGTGTGTGTGTGTGTGTGTGTAGGTATAAGTATTAGGAGACTGTTCCCACTCAATACACTTCCCATTGCCCTACTTCACGAGATCTGCTGTTGTCATTCACCTTAGAAGTACCATTGAACATCTATTAGCCCTATAAGCTTGGTAGCTCATGCAGTAACTGCATAACACTATAATACAAATAACTAGAAAGGTAGGGGTTATAATCTCAGTCCTGGCAATTGGAAATGTGTGTGTAAGAGTGAGTAAGTGCGTGTGTATGTTTTAGGCCATTCCCACCCACTACACTTCCCAGTGTCCTACTTTAGCAGTCCTGCTAATGTCATTCCCCTTACAAGTACTTTTGCACAGCCTCAGCCCTATAAGATTTGTGGCATGTGCAATACCTTTGTAAATGTATGTGTGTGTGTGTACAAGTGTGTATGTTTATAGGATGATGTATTTTGAGGACCTTCCCATCCACCACACTTGCCAGTGCCCTACTTTAGCAGTCCTGCAGACGTCATTCCCCTTGGAAGTACCTGTGCAGAACCCCAGCCCTATAAGCTCCGTGGCACTTGCAAAAACCATGTAACAGTATAGTACAAATAACTAGATAAACAGGGATTCTAGTCCCAGTTCTGGCAAATGT
>NC_056742.1:458101033-458148533 GCF_019279795.1 Protopterus annectens | reverse complement strand
GACATGCATATGATATAGCAGACACACATGTTGGTGATTGTCAGGTTAGACTAACAGAGGCTGACCTGTGCCAGGAATACATACCCCAAATCTGTCATACACAGTACCAGGCAAACCCTCATCAACTGCATGATGGTCGAGTGGATTCAACAGAAATGACAGGGGCAACAGGTACTGATAGCTGAATCTGTTGCAGTGAATGTAATGGCTAAGCTAGTGAGGGGCCTATTGCCAGTACTCAAGTAACCTCTTCTGTATGTGTGAGTCTGCAGTCCTACAGAACACCCAGGTGACACGTATGCAGGCTAGGTGGATATGTCAATGGTATGTATGCAAGGTTACACTGTCTGCCACAATTGCCCCTCATCTACTGTTGCATGTAAACACACCTAGTAAACATGTACATGTACAGCTGTACCTTGACTATGAAAAGGTCACTGTGTTTCCACTCCACCTTACTCATCATTTCTACTGTCAGCAGGCCCACAGCCTGCAGACACGCAGACACCTGGAACACAACCAGAATATAGTATGTGACACTACAGTCAGTCAGCAGTATTAACAGCAATAGTGCATCATGGCTAACACGTTAAATACACCTCGATGTGTACCCATAACTACTGCCAGCAGACAGCACCTTACACAGCATGACATTGCTACACTGCACCACAGTCACCCTGTGCATCAGACCCATATGAGCATGTCCATGCATCAATGTTTTGGATAACAGGGTTGTGGCACACATATCATCACATGCACAGAGTGTGGTGTGGGATTGCCAGAGGCCTAAGCTGGGCCAAATGGCTGACATCATGTGTATGTGTGTGTGTTTGGAGGGGTGATGTTCAACTGGGCCATGCAGAGGAGCTGTGCATGTATGGTGGTGACTGGCCTGGGATAGGGATGTGTGTTTGTATGCACACCAGCAAGCAATGTGGATGTCCAACACAGGGTTATGTTGGACAGCTGTGGACCATACATGGCAGGATGTACAGTTCATTGTCTCCCAGCAGGAATGCGGTAGCTGGTTCTGCCAGGAATATCACTGGCAGTGGCAAGCCCAAGGACAGATGCAGTACTACTCCCAGATGGTGATTGCTGTCTGCTGGACCCGCATCCCTGATGGGACTGGCCAGGAAAATGTGCCTATGGCCTGCACTGGTGTAGTGTGGACAGCACCCTCTCTTCAGTAGTGCTGTTGGTACTGCCACTACAGGACTTTGAATGTGCACAGCCATGTGGGCTCACAGCTGGTCATGTCACTGACCTACATCCACCTGGCCAATGCCCTATTCCCACCACATGCTCAAGCACATACATTGCATGGTTGAGCAGTGAAAATGTCTCACCCCACTGTCTATCCACAACATTGACAAGATGACATATGGCATCACAACTGCCATGGAGGTTGTCATGCATGGCAGGGAGTGCTGCATTCATGACCCTGAGCATCTGTCTGGTGTTGCAGTCAGTATGCACCTGTGCCTTCATGACAGACTGTAACATGCATCTGGTGACATCTGTCATGGCAGGTGTAACAGGGGCTTGATGGGCAGCAGTCCTCTGTTGAGCACCCTTGTCCATCTGCCTATGTGTGACCTTGCCTGCTCTCTGCCTATGGCTGGTGTCTAAACTCACACTCACCATACTCGACACAATAGCCTGTACCATGCCACCATCCTTAACTTGTCCATTATCCATGGCTGCTTGGGACTGGGCATGTGTGGCCATACTGATTGTGTGCTGGGATATGATGGGTGAAAGTGGGATACCAAAATATGGCATGGATCCGGGCACTGATAACCCCACCTGTGCCTCACTATGACCGCCATGGTCATGGGAGTCTGCTAAGCCACTGACATCAGGTTGTGAAGTGGGAGGGACACCAAGTCATGTGTTCACTTGCAAGGACGACACAAAATATGTACATTAATAGCCTGCAGTATTATGTTTGCTGATACACACGCACACACACACACACACACACACACACACACACACACACACACACACATACACACACACACACACACACACACACACACACACACACACACACACACACACACACACACACACACACACACACACACACACACACGCACACACGCACACACACACACACACATACACACACACACACACACACACACACACACACACACACACACACGCACACACACACACTCCTGGTACAGTCTGGCACAGCTGTGATACCTATGGGCCCTTCAGGGCAGACCTTATGGTAGTTCTGCCTGCTGCAATCCATCTCTTTTACTGCTACTGTCAGGCCCAAAACAACGGGTGACAAATCCTACTGTGTGATGGGCCATGTGCCAGAATGGTAATTTTGGCCAAGACCAAGGCTATTGCAGTGAGCTATACAGTGTCACCAAGTGCATATGCATGTACTGTAAGAGCTGACTTACTGCTATACAGACCACACACAATGACAAGGTGTAACGATATGTGATGATAACTGATGAGGGGACAAGACTGTACACTATCACTGCAGTACATACACAGTTCAGACTCACAGGGATTCATTTTGGACAACATTGCAGGACAGTCTGCAAAATATACAGGAAACATGTAAAGTACTAGGTCCATAGCCTCATGAGATAATTCCAGGCTATTGTTCCTGATGCCCTCATAAACCTGGCCTAGACTTTCGCCTTGCCCCTTCCAAGCCAGCACCTGTTCTCCTGTCCAGCTGGGACACATGTGGGATTCCAGGGGAGTCTCATCCATTTCCCATGCAGTCATCCAGTTTCTGCTTCAAGAGGGCTATACACGTACTCTGCTAGACATGGGGAGGGAGTGTATTTTACAGATAGTGTATTGTGTGGGACAATACACTATCCCGCCAACAAGTACTATACATGTCACAGACCAGGTGAGGGCCTTGCACGCATGATGTGTGAGTGCAATTTGTCTTACAGATATGCAGAAACACCATCAAGGCTGGTTTGGACATGGCCTTGTATGCCAGACACAGGTCACCTATGATCAGTCTGTATGAGACTGAGTGCAGGGACAGGGCTTTCAGCCTACCTGTATAGGATAGGTGTTGTAGACTCTGGAATTGCCTGGTCAGAAACCTCTGTAGTCTGTGCAACTGCTGCATTTCCTTAGCAATGTACATGCCAAAGAAGCCATTGTACTTGGTAATACATCTGATATGGGTGGAGTACAGGGATGTTATGGCCTCCTGGTTCCGAGATGACATACCCATATTTGTGAGGTGGGCCATGTAGATAGCCTTCCTTACAATGGTGCCCACACAGTGGGAAACTGTCAGGTTGCTACCAACCTTGGTGCACAATTCGCCTCACACCTGATTGCATATGCAGTACATTATTATTGTCATAATTAGTGTGGATGACATCTGCTACAGCAAGGAGAATTATACCTCTCCTGGAATTCAGTCTGCAGAAATGCTTCTTGCACCAGTCATTAATTGGCTGAAGGCCTCTTGGGGAATGCTTACATCAGTAGGGGAATATAAGACAGTGGCCACCTTGCAAGCATCTGTACACCTGGTCAGCCACAGACCACTGCTTTTGTCCTGTACCTCAGATACATATATCTCAAACAGCAGAGGCCCCCAGACTGATTCTTGGGGTACACCACTTTGGAAGACTCTACTACTAGAGGTGGGTTCCACTATTTTGACCAAGTGGGTACTATATTTGGGCCAGTTAACTACCCATCTGGTAACATACAGGTTGGTGCCTAACTGTGTAGGTGTATGTATCCTGGCTGCCTGGGGATTATTGTGAGAGAATTGGGCTAGGTGAAGGTAAGCATTGCTCACCATCTTTCCCTCATCCTTGTGTTTGTTGATCACTTCAAAGAGGTCAACCATGTTTAACAGACTTGATCTCCCTTTGACAATACCATGCTATATGGGCTCAGGCATTTTGATGTTGCTGATGTCCCTGTTCATAATGTCCTTGATATTGCCTTCCATGCCCTTGCAGAGTAGGCTAGCTATGCTGATGTGCATATGATTGGCTGGGTCAGTGGATTGTTCTACTTTGTGTACAGGGATGACAGTAGCTGTCCTCTGTGTAGATGTGATGATTCTGGTGCTCAGGCTCTGGTTGACTGCAGTGTGGAATGGATCTGACAGCCCATGCCTGTGTTCATGTAGGATGCAGCCAGGGATGGTATCAAGCCTATGGAGACTTCTGTGTGTTGCTTTTGAGAGGGCATTACAGACCTGCTTCCTGATGATGAGGGGGGGGCATGCACATATGTACCAATGGGGGGATGGGGGGTGATGTTTACACTTCACCTGTCTGGAACCGGTCGCCTATATCTATACCATATGTGTTATGTGGGGTACATTTCAATCGACCGACAAGTCGGAAGACCGACATTCACTCCACCGACACATGAAAACATCAACAGTGCAAACACGGACATTTCACAGGTAAGACTTTTAAATTCGCTAATCATGCCTACCACACATGCATAACACTGCCACACTTCCTAAACCATGGTAGGCTTGATTAGTGAATTTAAAAGTCTTACCTGTGAAATGTCCGTGTTTGTGCTGTCGATGTTTTCATGTATTGGTGGAGTGAATGTCGGTCTTCCGACTTGTCGGTCGATTGAAATGTACCCATTATGTGGTATTATTGACCACCACTACAGAACAGATTTGTGTGTTGCCTCTGGAATTGCAGACACATGTGTGGAAGGCCCAGTGATTGGCCTTGGTGGATGTTTCCAATTTGCACTCAAAGATAGCCTTAGGGCAAGTCACCTGTGACCTTATTTGCTTGTGCAGACTAAGGTGACTTTGCTTCCAATAAGGCACCTCTTCCTTCTTGGTCCTGTCCAGCAATTATTTCTGCCTATTATGGTATTTGTATATTGCTGCTGTCCACCACAAACATTTACCCTACCTTGAGGGAGAAGATGTAGTCCTGTCAGGTATTGCTGCATCCATACAGCTATGTAGGTGGCCACATTGTATTGTGGTGTGGACTAGGATACTACTGCTAGTTCCAACTGATGGGACATTGGCTGTAAAGATACTTCTACCTACTCTGAGGAGATTTATAGTCATTTGTGTAAAGTTACATTTGATTGACCCTGATAAGGGGGGGCAGGGGAGATGGTGACCTAAACAGTGATGGCTATGTGGACATATCTTACCTAGGAGGATGACACTGTAGGAGTGCTAAATGGCTACTCCTGTTGGTTGGGACCAGGTACAGGTTATTTCCACCTGACGTAGGAGTGTTGACCGGCTGATCCACTGCATTGCCATTGACAAAGCTGAGAAATCTCTGTGCATTCATATTCAGGTGGCATAGGTCATGCACACTATGGTTGGGTAGTTGAAGTCACCCAGGAGCAGGGTAGATGATTGAATTCTGACAGATTCCACCAAGTCCCAAAAGGTGTGGTGGGTGTCCATAGTCATGGTTGTAGCTAGCTATGATTTGAGTAGGTGTTTTTTCAACTGTTAACTGCACTTGGGATGTCTCCCATGCATCATGCTGTTTGGCCAGCCTGGAGGTGTGTATGTGTATATTATGTTCAACACTCCACCCCCTGTGGCTTTGCAGCCCTTTATTTGGGGTCTAATTGTATGATGGGATGAGTAACCTGGCAAGGTTAGTGTGCTCTCCACAGCTACATAGCAAGTGTCAGTGACTGCACAAATGTCAGCATCCTACAGGACAAGGTACGCCTGCATTGACGTGGGTTTCATGCTAAGACATCTTGCTCCTGTTAGAGCAGGACATCTGCAAAAGGGCACATGTTACTGGTGGGCTAAGGCCAGAAAATAGTGTCACTTTATGAATCTAGCTAAAACACACATAGTTGCCAACAAAGACGGTGTCGCATTCACAGATCTACTCCACAGGATATGACTTCTGACAATCAAATGTATGTTATCATGTTATGACTGCAGTTTGTAATGGGTTGCCAGTGATGTGCCAGACAATGCAAAACTGTATGAGGCATTGACTACAAATATGAGGCAGACATGTGGTCAGTCTGCAAAACTCTGGACAGTTGTCCTGTATGGGCTCAGTATATAACATACAGTTCAACGCACACTTCTGCTTCTGTTGTGTACTATGCACATACCCAATATAAGTCTCTTACATTTGTAGGACAAGCATACGTATCATAGTAGCATTGACAGGTGACATATGAATATGTACAACATCCCAGGTACCTGGCCTAGCAGTGTCACACTCAGTATTGCACAACAGACACTCCAGTAGTAGTTATACATGAGCTGACCTTTGCTGGGGTGACTCAGGGGCCAGAGATGTAATCCATGTCAATGCGGACAGGGCAAGCAGGAATGGCCATAGGGGCCAGACAGCAGCATGTGAGTCCAGCAGGTCTTGTTGCGACCTAGTGTTTAATGTCCTATTTGACATTATTGCATCCCCTCTTCTGCATTCCATTACAAGCTTATATGATTGACATACCTGTTATATTGCTGATACATTTCCTCAGAATACTGCAAATGGTTAGGTTTGTGTAGTCGCAGTCTGTCTTTGTGTAGATGGGTACAGACCTGTGTTGCATAGGCAGCAGCCTGCCTTTTGTAGGTAATACACATGAGCAGGTGATAGCCTGTGCACCAATCAGTGTCTCCCACTTGCTGCTTGCATCCAGAGCAGCTTTGTTGTCTTTCCATTAGCCAATGCCATAGCAACACAGTGCTATAATTAAGTCCTTCATGTGGACCTTGACCCTTTTCCTTGCCTGTGTGGTGGACATTGTAGAGGCGTAGGGGCTACAGCTTCACAGACAGTAGGTGGAAATACCTCTCAGGACAAGACACGTGGAGACAGCCCAACAACATGAGGGACAAAGCTCCAGATTTGGGTACAGATTGTAAGTATTGCTGTTATTTATACACATAGAGGATTGCTAGATTAACAGGGATTGTCTGGATATGCATTTTCTGCATGGCCTGATGTCTGACAGTGATATGTCTCTGACATACCTCTCAATTGTCCAGATGTCCATAGACTGCCCAGAGGATTGCCTGTTATGTTTTGTCTGTTCCTCAGACAACTTCTCTTTTTGTGACATCAGTAGGATAATGTGAGGATTGTAGTCAGTAAATGTTGACATCCATTAGTGTGTCAGACATCATATCCTTCAGGGATGTTATGTTACAAACCTTGCAACACCAGCAACTCTTTCAGTTTGTAATACCATTATGTGAGATATGTCCCTCTTTCCAGCCCCCTGTCCCCCAAGTATGTCATGTTTTGTCCAGATGTCTTGCAGTAAGAGGTTCAGCGGTATGGTATATTATTATTTAGTGGCTGCACTCCTGGTATCATCCCAGTGACTTAGCAGACTCCTGGAAGTGGTATGCAGCAGTGGCCATAAATATGGTCTCACACCCTGAACATTCCGTGGAAATCTGCACAGTTGAGAGTTATGTATGTCTGGCCATTGTTAACAGACTACCAAAATTGTGTAGCAGTGTTCTGTGTAAATGTTTGTGGGGCTGAGTAGGGAGAGTAGCAGATGTGAGTGTCATAGCTCCTGTTCTAGCTGATTGTGCATGCTGCTACAGTTGCTGGTGGTCTATCAGGTGTATATGTCTGCAGGGGCAGCCAAGAAATGTCCTGTAACACCTCAGGATTCCCAGTAGACTGTGAGTTGGGCCAGTATATGTCAATGTAGTGTGTGACTGGCAATCAGGATATGTTTGTTCAAGCTGTAGTTCTACTCTAGTGTTAATTTGGGGTACTGGTATGTTGCTGTGACTGTGGTGCAAATGGTTGCGGGTGGACATTTTCGCACCAATACCCACTTTTCTCTATAGTTCCATCCCTGTAGTGCATGTTATATTTGGAAATACATGGGAAATTCCCCAGAGCTGATTTGGAGTAGTGTTGTATTGGTCTTATTGTGGTTTAGAAGGTGCTGGGTGAAATGGTTGGCATCTCTCACTGTTTTTTCTCTTATATTACATGACTGTAGTCATGCCTCTTCACTGTCCAGATGTCTAGACATTGTCTAGATGTGTGGCTCATATGTTTGATCTGTTCCCTATAACAGTTGTGGGTTTGTGAGAAATCACTGGGATGATGTGAGCATTGACATCAATGAATAATGAAATTCTTTTGTGTTTCAGACCTGAAATCTATCAGGAATTGTATAATAAATCAAACCATGCTACTCTAGCAGACTTCTCTGTGTATAACAGCCATATTTCAAAGATGTCACTATCGTTTGCCCTTTATCCCCCCACTTTGCCAGGCTTTTTGCAGATGTCTTACAGTAAGAGGTTTTTTAATAAATATATATGTGTGTGTGTGTGTGTGTGTGTGTGTGTGTGTGTGTGTGTGTGTGTGTGTGTGTGTATAAATATATATATATATATATATATATATATATATATATATATATATATATATATATATATATATATATATATATATATATATATATATATATATATATATATATATATATATATATATATATGGTTATATATACATATATATGTATATGAGTACTACAGATATATATTTTTCCCTTATGTGAAATGACTGTAGTGCATGATATATTTGTAAAAACATTATAATTTCGTACAGCTTAGATGGTGTAGAGGTATATTGCTGATTGTGGTGCTCAGGGTCCTAGGTTCAAGTTCTGAAAGTGGTGACTTTTTTTTCATTAATGTTAAATGACCAGAATGCATGATATGTTTGTAAAAGCATTACTAATGCTTGCAGCTCAGATGGTGTAGTGGTATGTTGTTGTGGTTGTAGTGCACAGCATCCGGGGTTCGAAACTTGGCAGCGCTGATTATTTTGTTGCTGGGCAGAACAAGGGCTGATGGAGACAAAGTAATCAATGTACTTTTAAGCGGGTTTGCACAGTTTTGCATGGAGCTAAGTGATGCTAACAGAAGGTTAAGCCCTCTTAGCCTCACTTAGCACCACTTACTCCCACTTACACCCATGCTAATTTTAATTAAAGAAAAGAAAAAAGAGTGATAGGAAAGTGGTGAAATGGGGGCAAGCAGGGGGTAAAACATTAGGAAAACCATCTAGTGATGTGCAAGACAGGTGTAGGAAAGAACCACAGCTATACATTTCATCTGCAGCAACAGCTCCAAATAATGTGTAGAATTTTGAATTTACAGCCTCACACCCCACAGGGAGGGGTATTGATGACAGATATTTGTAGAATAATTTGTGGGTAGATTGATTAATTTCACTGTAAATGTGAGAGAAATGTAGAGCTATGCATGGGTCCATTTTGTTTGTGGAACAGATGCCCTTTTTTAGGTGAGAGTGGGATGTTGGGGAAGAGCTGTAGGTATGTTTGGGGAGATAGGTTTGGCAGGATAGGTAGCATTTGCAGACAGACAACACACAAGACAGTAGACAGGGGCAGTATATGACACATGAGGGGGGTAAACACCTTGGACGGGGAGGGTGGTTGGGAATCAGAGGCCCATTAGCCCCCAAATGGATACAGTAGGACTGAGGTCCACTCCCATGGGCAGTCACCACTGTACCTTCACAGCCCCAAAGGTGGCTGTGCTTGAGGCTGGATAAAGGAGCAGCCTGCCGCTTGAGGTGCACCAGATGGCTCTCCATCTCTTGCAGCTGCCCACCCAATTTGGAGCAGAAGATGCTGCGCACCATACCCCAGAACATTCTGTGGGTGACAGGCTCCTGTCCACGCTTGTGCCCGAGGGAGATGGGCCCCGCCCCCTGATGTGGTTCCACCCAATCATGGTGCAGGACGAGTGGAGGGGATGTTCCAGGTTGGGAGCCAGACATGCTGGGGCCCAGTATCATGGCCAGATAGGCTGGGACAGGTGGATCCACCAGGATCTACCTTCCCAAACATGCTATGGTGTTGTTTTCCCAGATATATTGGTTAGTCATGAGCAGCACATTGCAAAATTAGTTATAACAGCATGCATGTGTGTTCCTATTAACGCAAACCAATAGATTTGAATCAGTTGCATAGGAAATAGAACACATGCATAAATGGAACAACAGTAAGTATTTTAACAGCATGCGAGTTACATTGACAGCAACAGGCCACCAATAATGGTATTTGAACAAGGTATGTTAATATGCAACCAATGAAATATATGAACAATAATGGAACACATATCCCAACAATAGGTTTTGAGGAAAACACACCCATAGTATATGAATAATGATTATTGATGTAGATGACAGGTGGGGGGAGAGAATAAAAAAATCGATTAACAGCTGTATCAGCTTCTATTTATCACAACAGTACTGCTCAATACTCTACAGGTCTGCCCTCACTTTTCATCTGTCTATGGCCCACAGCTTCTCTGGCACATACATACCTGTTAGACTGTCAACCTGTAATGGTATGGGGCAGACTGGGGGAACTGTAGCTACTTTACTGGAGGGGGGTTTTACATGTCAGGGTTACGTACTTGACAAATAAAGGGAACCCTGCAATGATGTTGCATGAGTCTGCTACTAGCATAGTTCATCTGGATTCCTATCTGTGTCCAAGGTGATTGGCAGCAGTGACCACTAGCTGTGACAGGGTGACACTTGCGAGACATGTATCTGGCAGAAGGCATGATGCATGTACCTATCCTGCTGTCATTTGCAGGCATGGAGTTGGACAGTAGGGCAGTTGTACATGGTGTATTGTTATACCCTTCAAACAGCTACTACAAACATTTCATTACCTGTAAGACCTACAGGGAAAATATTGGTTACCACTATTTGACCGTTTCTACAAATATTCCAGATTTCTTGAGTGTGTATGTGCACATATCTCAGTACCACTTACTGGATTTGAACCATGTTTGGGTGTGCTAAAATGACATACAAGGCTGTTTCTCATCACACTGGGCTACTGGGTAACTCCTGTCTCTTGTTTGACTGTTTTCTGCCTAATACTCTGGGTTGGACAGTCTGACTTTGTAATCCTGAGATTCATGCATTTCAGATAGTTACTGTACTGTATAGCAATCCTTTGAAATTATACTATCTGGAAAACAAAGGTTAACACAAGACACAGCAGCTGGGGACACATTATAATACATTTGGCATTAGTAATCAGGTCTCGGATCTTAGTGCATAACATATGTCATATTTCATGTATATCTTGATTTACAGCTCCACAAGCTACTGTTTTGCATACTAGCTGATTCTCAGAACAACCTCTGTCAATTCATGCTGTCAAAGCCATATTTTCTGTGCAGAACCTGTACACATTATTTCTACAACAACATACCAGAATAAATACAACAGTTGGTGATTTAGGTTTTTATTGTATTGTAGTTATATGACACAGTGCTCTACTGCATATGCTGTAGATGACTATTAGTCCGGCAAACATTTCTTTAATCGTTTCACACAGAACACAGTAAACAATTTACTCCTTATTTATTTCAATATATACTGAAAAGTAGATCTGGACTCACCAGCCTGTCGGCACATCCTTGTCAGTCTGTTGGTATGGGTCTCACTGTTCATAGCCCTCTCTTCTGCAGCTGTAGGGGTGAGAAACAAATATTATGCATATCTGTCTATCACATATGCAGGCTAGAATTTGTCACAGCTATATCTGAGATACTTACAAACTGCTGAAGCATGCCAGTCCCAAGCATCTTGGATCCATTGGGCCAAGAGCTCCCCCTTCCTACACTTTAGGTCAGCATAATGATGCCATACCTGCTCACCAGTTCATGTGATTCTTGTGGCACTGGTGAGGTCATGTGCCAGATGGTCCCAGGCCTCCGCTTTCTATTAAGAGCCCTGGTACTGGCCCTGCAGCAGTCTGTCATCATGGTGTTCTACAAGGAGTTCAGCCATGACCCTGGACTCCAGGATACCCTAGCACTGTGCCCAAAAGGCCGCTCCTTCTCCAATGCCAGACGTGTTCCTGCAGAGATCAATCTAAGCAGGTTATGACTGTTTTCCCCCTAGACAGTTTAAATAAGGCCATATTCCTGCCCTTTGTCATCATTGGACCATTTTGAAAATGCTAAACCTGGCTAAGGAGTGCGCAAATCTGCTAAGCTGGGTTGAATAGTGCCTAAAGGGGTAATTGCTGAGCATTGCTTAACAGTGCACAAATCTGTTTAGCTGGGTTGACTGCTGCTTAGCATTCACATTTAAGAAATGCTTACACTGACTAAATATAGCTGAGGACTGCTAACCATTGCTCAATTTTCATTTAAAAAATATCAGGATAATTTTTATTTATTTATTTATTTAACATTTGTTGACCGGAAAAGTCTGACTAGGTTCCACAGATCCTGTTTTCAGCGGAGGCCCGAGGAGAAATGCTCCAGAAGATAATGACTTCATTAATCATTACTGACATTTCAGTAAGTGTATATGATTTATTTTACATGACATCCTTCTATGTGCTTTCATTACATTACCATGGTGTGTGACTATACTGTATGGGACACTTGTGTATACATGGGTGATTTCACATGTTATATGCACTCACACTTACATTTTGGATCAGCTGCACTACCCTGTTTGACAAATATCAATTACTACATAATTTAAAATTCAAATAATACTTTTATCACTGCTTTCCAATGTAAATATAAAGTGCCTGTTTCAGTACTCAAGCCTTGAACACCTGCATGCAAAGCCCAGACTATAACCTCTATGCTATCTCGACATGAGGAATCTAGCTATATATATTCGACTATGGGATGTTTCAGCAATGCTGAGCAGAGGGCCATAATGAGCATATCCGGTCAGCTACACTTAAACATACCTTAGAATGGAAAAAATATATAAATTCATAAACCCACTTTATTTACATGTATCTGTACTCCTTGTCAGTCACAGTAAGGGAAAATGTAAAGAGACACATAAGGACAGATTTTAATTATTGGTTTTACAAAATTAGGAAGTGTGACTATGGTTTTCTAGCAAATTATTGGCAAATCACTCAGGGTTTAAGTCAGAACATACTGACAGACATTTGGATTTCAGACTTCATACCCTTCAGGAAATCTGTGCAACTGTAAACCTTTTATTCTATCAACTTTCCAGGTTTGTCAGTGCAATATTTAAAAAATGTCCCTATTTTTGTGCTTTTGTCCCCCCATTATTTATGGCTTCATACAGCTTTCTTGCTCTAAGAGGTTAAGACGTATGTGAGGCAGGCATCTGGGCATTCTGCAGAAAACTGTACAGTTGATGGCTATGGCCATATGGCACTTTCAAATGGCAGACATTTGTGTTTCAGTCTTCATACTCTCCAGGAAGTCCGTGCTACTGCAAACCTTTTATTCTATCATCTTTCTGGGTTTGTCAGTGCAATATTTAAATAGTGTCCCTATTTTGTGCCTTTGTCCACAAAATATTTATGACTATGTACAGCTGTCTTGCTCTAGGAGGTTGAAAAGTATGTGAGGCAGGCATCTGGGCATTCTGCGGAAACCTGTACAGTTGATGCCTATGGCTGTATGGCAGTTTTACAATGCAGGAGGTGTGTGACAGAACCTGTCACTTACCTCCTGCATTGCATCTTGCTCTCCTATCTATTGCAGTGTCCACAGACACTGAAATACTCATTTTATTTCATTTCAGTATCTCTGGACACTGAAATTCTTTTCAAAAGTGCTGCAAAGCACTTTCTGAGTGCAGGGGGTATGTTAGATGTGTGTACACTGCTTAGACATTCCCCCTGCACTCAGTGGTGTTCGTGTTCACATAGCCATAAAGTAGCATGCCTTCATGAATATACAAGGCACGTTACTGCTATGGCTGCACTTACACAGACACAGTCCACTCTGTGTCTGAATCCCAAGGATGGTGTCTGAAAGAAACACTTCAGCAATTCAGCCCATCACTAATAACATCTACTGTTTCATCTCCCTTTCTCCATCTCATTAACACCACTGTACAAGCCTTGAAAAAAAATGGCTACCAGTCAAAACAAAGGTGTGAATTTCAACAATTCAAACTATTAAATGATCAATCACCTTTTCCTCTAGCATAAAAGCTGAAAAGACAAAATACTCCCCACAATAAGGGAAATCACAATCACACTGGACCGCTAGATCAACCTCCCAGATTCAGGCTCCATGGTTTTGGCTAGTACTTTTCCACGGTAGACTTCACACTATGACAATCTTGCCAGCCCTACCTGAAATACACTACTTTGTACCCAAAATTCAGATCACAGCTAAAATCAGAATCTGAAAGCAGAATCACAACTATCTCATCCAGTCTCCTGTGCAGATCTCCAAACAGGGGCCACCTCTCATCTCAAACTTTAAGAGCCAAAAAAATAAATAAAAAAAGAATCACTTCTGCAACTATAGCAAGCTGCTTGCTAAAAGTGTAATGAGCAACTTGATACAATTATGAAGATACCCTAACTTCCTAAGTGCTTCAGCACTTCAGCCAAGCCGTACATGGAGTATCAACATTTGTGTAAAACAATGATACTACTGCACATCTGCATCATGAGCAGCTGCCAATTGGGAAGCAGGACTATTTGAGCCCGGACGATTCAACCCCAAACAGTTTGACCCCGGACGATTCAATGCAATTGTATACACTTTCATGTTTAAATTTGCATTTATTGTCTATGGGAGTAACTAGTGGACAGTTTGACCTTGGATAATTTGACCCTGGACTATTTGATCCCAATTATATAAAAAAAAGTTTTTAACATTTTATGAATGCATTTTATTGCTTAACTTATCAATCATGATTTTTTTTCCCACTGGAGTTTAATATATTATTTAACTTTTTTATATGTAAATGTTAATTTACTTAACATTTTATTTAATTTGCAAATATAATTAATTTAATTAATAGCAGTTTTTTAACTTAACTTTAAAATCAATATTATTTAACATTGCAGACATTAATATTATTTTAAATTAATATTAATAATATTATTATATGTATTTCAAATGCAAATGTTTTAAACAGTTCTATATCCTCATGAATTCTTTTTTTCTTGTTTTTTTTTTTGAGGTAATCTTTGACATTTTTCTCAGTAACCATGTGGATGCATAAGCAGTATATAACATTTTTTTTCTTATTTATGCCAAAATATATGTGGCTTATTTTTTTCTTGCTTTGCCATTTCAGTGGGGTCAAACCGTCTGGGTCAAACCATCCAGGGTCAAGCTGTCCAGGGTCAAAACATCCTGTACCCACCAATTGCTCCTAGATCAACCTCCTCCTTAACTAACCCTAGTTATGGCTTTCACTAACATCACTTATTCGTGAGCCCAGCTCATGTTGCTTGATCCCTCCACCTTCATTTCTACTTTCACTCACTCAACGTACCCCTTCCTTATTTTTTTCTTTCTTCTCTAATGTTAAAGATCACTTTTGTGCTCATAGATAACATTGTCCCCATCCTGTGTTACTGTTGGATGTATTGTGTAGTACCTGTTCTCACTGATGGATGTTGTAAATCATTGTATTTCATTATTTTGCCCATTGTTGTTACTGGTATTCATTGCAGTACTAAATGCATGTCTTTTTACAACAAATAATATCTACTTTTCTCAGGACTAAGGCAAAAAACTATGAAAAAATTAAGAAAATGCCAAAAGAACTGCCCCACAGGAATAAATAAAATAGGGGAAGTTTATTGATTAACAAAATTGAGTTAAGTGCTCACTGTTTAGGGAGAGAGGATCTCTTGACAGTTTATTAAATGAAGTACCAAAGGAATTCACTTTAAAGAGAAATAATTTAAGCCTATAACAGTACTATTCAATATCCATAGTGCTGCCTTCAGGCATGGTGTAGGTGAGGTTAAGAAAGCCTTTACAAAAATTTAGACTGCAGTGTTTGGGTCAGTTGGTTTGGTGGACAAACTAGGTGTTGTACCCAGTTTGGTTTATAAGAGAGGAAGCAATTTAAAGAATTTATTAGAAAAAGGATCTAATGGCCAGGTACAGCAAGAGACCTACTCCAAGCGTGGCATGACAAAATGTGGAGCTTGGTTTCAATGTAGATTTATTTTAGATATTGTGAATACAACTGTTCCCTCTTATGATAGGGTGATTTCATGTCATAGAAGGTACATTTGACCACAGGGGAGTAATATATTTAGCTATTTGTTTAACATATTCCCTGTTTTACATTGTAAAAACTGAGTGGTCTCAGAATAGGGATATATGATTAAATTTATGCAATTAAAAAAAGGCAATTTGATTAATGAATTTAAACATTCTAAATTATGTTTTTATTCTGGGAAAACTGCCTGACTTTGGAAAGGGAGATGACTTGAAAAAAGCAATTTGGAAATTATGGGATTGCTTTGGCAGTTATTATTAAATGCATGCCTAGGAGGCTAGTTTGAATGACAGCGTATCAGTTAATAGTATCTTGCAGTTTAGGTCAGCAAGATTATGAGATATATTGTTTTATAGAATTTTAACTTTTGATAATTTTGATCAAATGATGCAAGGCATGAACTAGCCACCCAGTGGTGTAAACCTTGGCTGTAGATGATTGTCACTGTTGAAGTGATACCACAACCCCATTTGCAAAAATAGGAAAAAAGGGGTTTTAGATGGATGGATGGATGCAAGCCATGAACTGAATTTTTTTTAAATTTTTTAGCAGATTAGTATTTTTTTCAATAGAAAAATAAGATTTTGACAACAATTTAACATCACAATGTATTTTAACCGTTTTGCAATATTTTAAAAAAAGATTTATTATATGACTTGTGATTAATTATTTAAAGGTTTTAGTGGATGTGTTGTTCAGTTTTGTTGTTCAGTTTTGATGTCAGCTCAAAAGTAATCATTAAACTTCCTGTACTTCATTTATTCCTGTGGAGAATTTATTTTGGCATATTTTTGGTTGTTTTGTATCAGTTTTGGTTTTGGCCCTGAGAAAAGTAGACATTTCTTACAAAACATGCATTTAGTAATACAGTGAAAGATATGGGGCATATCTTCTGGCATTTTTGTTTTGTTGCAACGGTTAGTGTTGTTGCCTAATAGCAAGAGGTTCTCCCATTCGATTCTCGGCTGGAGCACCTTCTGTGTGGAGTCTGCATGTCCTCCTCATGGTTGAGTGACATTAAAGATATGCAGGTAGGTGCGTGCATGAATGGGTGTGCCTTCTTTGAAGGTTGGGCATCAGGCTGGCAACTCGGCAGCATAAAAATCCACTGTCAATCTTTAGTGGACCGGAGTTCCGCTGTGGCGACCCCTAACCGGAAAAAGCCGAATGACATTACTTTACTTCATTTAAATCTGAAATTGATCAATTGTAATCAGTGCTGTACTCCCATTAACAAATTCAGATAAATAAATAAATTCATAGCAACTCTCAAAAAAATCTGGAAATTAAAAAGGCAAAAAATGGATATCTTAGACTAAAAAATAGTATAGTATGATATATCATCCTAGACTTTCCAAACAATTGTTGAAGATATTGCTGATTTTGAAAATAATAAATTCAGTACTCATCAACAGTCATCCAATAATTTATAAAACTGATGAGCACCCCAATATCAAATTATGATTGACCAATAAAGCAATGCTTTTCTAAGCCTCCAGTCCTAACGCCCACCCACCCCAAGCTTAAACTTAAATAATACTATGCTGCAGTTTACCTCATTCAACTTTATCCTTACCCTCACTTTATATTTCAAACCCATCACTGTTAGATCCATCAGAGAGCTCCTAAAAAACTTGTTAGAAAGTGTAACCCTAATAAATACAGCACTCTACTTGCACTCCACACTGTGTCTAAACATTTAGCCCATATCTACAACCTTTCTTATATAATCTCAATTGTTACCCCCACAATGCATGCATGGTCTTCTTTTTAGACCTAAACTGCCTTCCTTACATCTCCACAAGAAAAGCCCAATCATGGTCGAATGGGGTTCAAAGCAGGGTAATGGATCTGGACCCCATCTGTACACCCCTCCCAAAGCCAGGACACCCACCTTGCAGCCAATCTAGTGTCCCATTACTTGGCCATCTCTTCTCAGTTACTTCAACAATTGCAGATATTTGGATATAATTTAAAACTTTTATGTCAAATTTTGTAGCACAAACACTGATAGACATTTGCATAACAAAACACTACAGTCTCATAATGAAAACAGACTTAGCATGAGCAACAATAAACATCTCTGCCCTTGAAACTCACATTCATTGAAATAACATTGAAACCCACATTCGAAGAAGATGCATCTGGCAAATGGAAGATAAAGTTTATCTTTGGGCTGTTTTCAAACCATTGGCCTCTTGCACACATTTTTGTGTACTTTGATTCATCTTCCTTATTGTATTAAATTATATTCCTTGCGTAATACAGCACCATTTCCGATAGCATTTTTTTTAATTTGTAGATTTGAACATTTTTCCAATAAGCAATGGAACAAACCATACAAACCAAAAATGACAAAACTACCCATTTCAACCATAAAAAGGCCACTTAGAATGGTGCCATTATAATCTACCAATATCAGCCAATATGCACAGGCTCTGCAGAAGGAATGTCATTTGAATAATTTCATGTTAAATATAATTGTAACTAATGAAGAGGTTGCTATTGGTAAACAACATTTCAGTACTTCATCTTGAAATTCAGCGTTTGCTGTCTTTGAAGAATAAATAGATTAATACAATTGGTGTATGTTATCGATCAGTCTGCCTGGTATGGGAAGAAAATCCACAGTCTTTTGCACTAAAAGTGTACACACACACACACACACACACACACACACACACACACACACACACACACACACACACACACACACACACAAAATATATGCATCTGCTCATAGCTTGGCTGCTGCTCTGTGTCTGTGCAATCTGTTACTGTGTATTTTTTTTGTTTTATTTTAATGGGCTTTGCTGTGTGGTGATGGAAGTCACACTCCTCCAATTCTGTTACCAGCAGATTTCTTAAATCTCCAGTGGTTTCTTATGGGGCAGGTTTCCGGGGCTTGCTTTGTGGTGACAGAAGTCAGTGTGTTGTTCCTCCTGTGAAGTGGTGAGTCGTGTTTTACTTTTTTATAAACAGGAGGTTTCACCTCCCCCAGTAACATGGACCCTAGGCAACTGCCTAAGTCACCTTCTGACTCTGTCACAAGTGTTAAGTGGGCGGTTGACATAATGGTTAAGGGATTTACCTTACTGACACAAGAAACAGTGTTTGATTCTCACATAGGTAATTGGCTATGCTTAAAATGGCCCACAAGGGCAGTTAGCCTAGTATTCATCTAGGAAGCTATTTAACTACTGTGTCTAGTTACTAAAATTTTTAAAAAAATATTTAAAAAAATATTTGTCCATATTACTAACTACAGCCTACTGACAGATGTGTAGCATGGGTTCAGAAGTGATCAAAACATTCCCTCCCCAGAATTTAATAAAATCCATGTAAACTCCATGTAGAGCCTACACACAATGTATCCATGTACATGGCTACTGTTCCCACTCGGCAGTGTGCCATGCATATTAATGATGGCATGCTGCCAAGGGAGACCATAGGAGTCAGTGTAGGGAGAAGTGTAGAGGCTACCTGTGGTTGTGGCTAGCCTGTACTGCTCCACACTACTGTTGAAATGGGTTTACCTTTAAATAGTCGATTGCACTTTGTCAAACAGCCAGTTTATTGATGCATTTTGCGTGAACCAAAACCACGAAAAATTTTAAATGTTGAAAAACATTCAACATTTGACATTACCGGCCACGCAACACCTCCACACCCATGCTACTATGGGTCAAAAAGGGGCGAGGTTTTGATGTTTGCATATTTGGAATTCGACAGAGACGTTCGCATTTCAGCATTCGCACAAGTCATGTCGCCTATATCAGGATTGACATTATAAAGGTAGACCATTGAAATGCTGAGAATTAGGTCAAATGTGTAATATTTTTTTATTTTTACATTTTTTTTTTTAATTTTTTGCATGCTTGCATGGCACCAAGCAAAGCACACCAATGCCACACTATGCTCACATATAAACAGCTGACACCTGCCAGACATCTAAAAATAGAAAGTGGATGTCATTAATTATCATAATTATGCATTTTTGTAATTTTAAATATTTTTGTTTTTTTCTTTTTTTTTTTAAATTGATATTTGCGTTTCGTGGAGTGGAGCACTGCAGAGAAAAGCAGTGCTCATACATACATAGCCGACACCTGCTAGACATCTAAAAATAGAAACCAGATGTCATTAATTATTTATGTCTGGGTCTATTTAAGCACATTTGTATGGCATGCCTTAGTAATGCTAACAGGTTGCCCAGTAGTATATGTGAAGGTATATTAGTTTTCATAATATCCAAGCAGCTAAATGGGTAGAGATACAACCTAATGTTTAGTAGGTCCTGGGTTAGACTCTGTAGCAATGATAAGATGTGTATAGTTTAATTTATTCTATATATTAAATTAAAGAAAAATGTAAAATATGGTACTGCTGCTCTGGGCTGAACACTGCTTAAACATGCTAATTGCTACTTTTGTTTGTATGGTGCTAAGCTTAGTTAAACCTCGGTTGTGTGAGTTTTCAAACTGCTTAGCTCTGCTTAGCTGGTTTACATGCTGCTAATCACTGCGGCACTTTTTTGAATGTTGCTCAATGAGATGTAAAGGTGGGAAAACAGCCTATATTAAGCACATTAGGCAGGAATTCTGCATCATTCCTTGGAGTCTAATTGACTGTGGATAGGGCAGGCAGTGTTGGTGAATGTGTGTGCTTTTGGGTGCAGAGATGGGATGTTCAGGAGTCCAGTGTCTTTGTTGGGCTCCTGGTGAAAAATCTTGAACCCAGGCCACTACAAGGTGGTTTCCAGGGCTTGAAGTGTAAGGTGGAGGCCTGGGACCAGTTGACCAGTGAACTCATCAGTGTTACTGGTATCCCTCGCACAGGTGACTAGTGCCATTAGCATTATGATGACCTGAAGAGGAGAAATAAGGGAAGCTTGAATATCTGCAAAACCAGTATGCATAATGGTGTGTTTCTCTCCCAACAGCTACAGCTGAGAGTGCTCTCAGTGATGAGTCCCATGCTGGTTGCCTGGCCAGGTTGTGCCACAAGTGTGGTATGTATAGATTTATTATGCTAACTGTAGTACAATAACCAAGAAAGAGTAAAGCATTTACTGCAATAAAGTATACATCATAAAAATTGTAGTGCAATAAATGGGCAAAGAGAGCTGTAGTGCAATATATAAACAATAACACATGTATTGCAATAAACAATAAATAATAACAATAACAGTAAGCAAAACGGTGTAGAGCAGTATTGTGTTGTCATAACCATTGCAGTAGAGATGTATGCATTATTTGTCTATGGTAAGGTTGCTGCAGTCAAGTGTAACACTGTAATAGTTGTAGAATGCAAAAGTAATGGCCTGTAAACTGTATTGTTGAACTCATGGTACAGTCCAAGGCTGTCTCTAGGCCAATGTCAGTCACATAATGCTCTCTGTTCCACCTGCTTCAGGTAATAAATGTATATGGCTGAGGTAGCCCAGTCTATGGGCAGATTTTGTGTGGACTTCACAGACATTTATCAGCAATACCAATAAAGTGTTAAGCAACATTGTTAATCCCTACAGTAATCTGTTTTAATAAATGCATTATGGCCATATTCCATGCATGTGTGTTCTATTGTCACTACAGTTAAGTATACCCCTGTAATAGTTCTGGAATGAAAAATGAAATCAGTCACATAATGCTGTCTTTTTTATCCACTCCAGGAACAAATGTTATATGAGTGAGGTAGCCCATGTTATGAACAGCTATGATTGTGGTTACATTTCAGAGACACTTATCAGCAATACCAAAAACGTGTTAAGAAGTATAGTTGATTCCAAAAGATATTTGTTTCAGTAAATGCAGTATGGCTTTATGTCATGCATGTGTGTGTTCTACTGTCACTGCAGCCAAGTATAGCACTGTAATAGTTCTAGAATGCAAAACAAATTCAGTCACATAATGCTCTGTTTTCCTCCCACTCTAGGAAAAAAATGGTTTATGGTATATGGCTGAGGTAGCCCACGTTATGAGTAGATATGAGTGTGCTAACATTTCACAGACAGTTAAAATTATTGCAGATGCTCCCTGCAGTGACCTCATTGGGTTCTAGTCCCATGCCTCCCAACTAAGGTGTGATGAATGTATAGATTATGTACTGTACACAAACATGCCTTTCAAGTGTCACAATTTCATGTAGTGTTATTAAAACTGCCTAATCCGTCTGTCACTGCATTACCAAAAAAAATGATTACCTGGAATGCAATGTATTACCATATCTTCTTTCAGAACACCTTGGCAGTTATAGACATCCACATTATGTGAAATCGTTCTGTGTGGTAGTGTATCTGCATTTGTTATTGCTTGGTGCATACAGACCCATAATAACAGATTGAGAGGTATGTATGTGCTACATCAGCTTTAGGAGAATTGGTGTCACTTGTACTCAGAACTGACACAACACCAGTAGAGTACTTAGTGTCAGTGTTTACTGGGATATAGTCTGCATTGTCACTAATGGATTTTGTTTCTCTCTCTCTCTCCCCACCCTTATCTTCATTTATTTATTATTGTTATTTATTATTATGATTTTATTTTAACATATGGAATTTAACATGTGGAAGTATGGAGGTGTTTAGGTGAAATGGCAGTGGAGTTTTTAACTAGATTGTTTAATGAAATCTTGGAAAGTGAGAAAATGCCTGAGGAATGGAGAAAAAGTGTTTTGGTACCAATTTTTAAGAATAAGGGTGATGTGCAGAGCTGTAGTAACTAGAGAAGGATTAAACTGATGAGTCACAGCATGAAGTTATGGGAAAGAGTAGTGGAAGCTAAGTTAAGAAGGGAGGTGATGATTAGTGATCAGCAGTATGGTTTCATACCAGGAAAGAGCACTACAGATCCGATGTTTGATCTGCGAGTGTTGATGGAGAAGTACCAGAGAATGTCAGAAGGTGTTGCATTGTGCTTTGTGGATTTAGAGAAAGCATATGATAGGGTGCCTAGTGAGGAGCTGTGGTATTGTATGAGGAAGTCGGGAGTGTCAGAGAAGTATGTAAGAGCAGTACAGGATATGTACGAGGGTAGTGTGACAGCGGTGAGGTCTGTGGTGGGAGTGATGGATGCGTTTAAGGTGGAGATGGGATTACATTAAGGATCAGCTCTGAGCCCTTTATTTGCAATGATAATGGACAGGTTGACAGACGAAATCAGACAGGAGTCCCCGTGGACTATGATGTTTGAAGATGACATTATGATCTGTAGTGAGAGTAGGGAACAGGTGGAGGAGACCCTGGAGAGGTGGAGATATGCTCTAGAGAGAAGAGGAATGAAGGTCAGCAGGTCTAAGACAGAGTATATGTGTATGAATGAGAGGGAGGATAGAGGAATGGTGAGGATGCAGTGAGTAGAGGTGGTGAAGGTGGATGAGTTTAAATACTTGGGATCAACAGTTCAGAGTAATGGTGAGTGTGGAAGAGAGGTGAAGAAGAGAGTACAGGCAGGATGGAGTGGGTGGAGAAGAGTGTCAGGAGTGATTTGTGACAGACGAGTACCAGTAAGAGTGAAAGGGAAGGTCTACAAGAGGGTAGTGAGACCAGCTATGTTATATGGGTTGGAGACAGTGGCAATGACAAAAAGGCAGGAGTCAGAGCTTGACATGGCAGAGTTGAAGATGTTAAGATTTGCACTGGGTGTGATGAGGATGGACAGGATTAGGAATAAGTATATTAGAGGGTCAGCCCAGGTTGGAAGGTTTGGAGACAAAGCCGTAGAGGCAAGATTACGTTGGATTGGACATGTGCTGAGGAGGGATGCAGAGTATATTGGGAAAAAGATGCTAAGGATGATGCTGCCAGGTAACAGGAAAAGAGAGAGGCCTAAGATAAGGTTTATGGATGTGGTGAGAGAGGACATGCAGGTGGTTGGTGTGATAGAGCAAGATGCAGAGGACAGGAAGAAATGGAAACAGTTGATCTGCTGTGGCGACCCCTAATGGGAGCAGCTGAAAGAAGAAGAATAACACCATCCACATATTCCTCAAACCAAGAAAGAAGAAGGTTTAATTTTAACATATGTTGTTAAACTAACTGTATTTTTTGCAAAATGTGATGTAATAATGTTATGTGTCATTATGATTCACTATTAACATACTTTGTTAAACTAACTATTGTGTTGCCATTATGGTTTACTTCTTACTGACATGCTGTTACCATACTGACTGTTATGTTATTTGCTGTTATGTTGCACATACTATACATTAATATGTATTTAGATGTATTGGATAAATACTAACAATGGTTTGGTTATAACTAACCTTAAAATATTGCTATGCCTCATTCACCACAGCATTTCAAGGTAGGCCAGCTCCGGCTAATCCACCTACCTTGGCTCAACTGGCTGTTGCACCAGGTCCCAGCACTTCTAGGACCCAGGCAGGTGGTTCCCTCTCTGCTGCCCCTGCACTACCTGTAGCATTGGGATTGCCCCATGGGATAGGGTCTGTCCACCCTCTGGGAGCAGTGGTGGAAGGGGTGCTGTCACCCAGGATGAGCTGCTGGTCTTGGTGTGCAGGATAGTCTACTGTGGGACTGACTGTCACTTGCACTGGATTGAGGACATGCTGGCCAACCTGGTGGGGCAGCTTTGCCCTGGTGGCCAGCCTTGGCACAGACTTGGGGCAGTGAAGGAGCAGTGCCAACAGTTCCATGGGTGGGGAGGTGAGTCATGCTTCTCCCACCTGGAGGCATATAGGAATTGAATTCAATGACACCATCCTTATCCAAGATGTTCACCCCCCAAGTGCTACACACTACCCCTGTCTGCAGCTTTGTCTATTTTGTCTATCTGCAAATGCATCCTCATCTACCGAACTTACCTCCCCCACATGTATCTATGTTACTTCCCCAACATTCCATTCTCACCTTAACACAAAAATGGGCACGTGTCCCAAAAAATAATATAGTCCCATACATAGTTCTTCATTTGGCACATGTGTCCACTGGACACATGCAATTTGGTCTGATTGGCTTGACAACACAGTTATGTTGTCCTCATCCCTCTTTCTGGGGTTGAGAGTTCAAAGTCTGGTACAAATTCTGTCAATGTGCACCCTTGTTGCTGTACAAGAAATGGATAGCTATGGTTTTTCCTGCACTCTTCCTGCACATCCCTACCTGCTTTTCACTATGTTCCCCCCCTGCTTGCATCCTGTTTCATTGCTTTGCTATCTCCCCATTTTTCTTTTCTTTATATTTTTTAGTGCATTGCTGCATGGTGCGCCACTCCACGCAGCATTGCTCAGCTCAGCAAAATAGAGCTCTGTTGACTATATGTGTTTTTAAACTTGTAATACACACTTACAAAATAAACACCTGTCCCATATTTTGGGCCCAAGACCATTGATCATGCAGACCACTGCATTAACCTGCCATGCCACACAACTCTTACTTAAAACAGGTGGTTGAAAGAAAACATAATAATTGTAGTTACAGTCATTAAGCATGTTGGGATCTGCCCACTGATCAGTCTCCTTTGAACTTCTGGCAGATATCCCCCCTTGCAGCCAATACAGACATGTATGTAAAGACAGCCACTTATTACCTCCTGTGGGATAGTTGACATAGCGTGACTATGACTGCCCCTTCAGATGGGACAGGCTAGTATGCAGGGCTCTACACCCATGCATTATGGCAGCAGCATTACAATGGCATGACCTCAGCTGTATGTGACAGGAGGGACAGAGTCTTATCATGGCTCATCAAACCTGACTGGTGGACACCTGCTATTAGCAGGCTGTACAATAACAGATGGACAGTGCTCTGTGACAGTTGTGAAGAGGGTGCCCCCCCTAAAATGGAGGCATTACCTCCTCAGGTAAAAGAAGCACGTAATGTTGTTGTGATATTAAGAAGACATGTTAAGTGACAAAAGTATCTACCCATGCAAAGCAGAACCACAACACACAGTATAGTTACATGTGTGACCTCAAAGAATAGGCCCAGATTGTCGGTGACCTTATATGTCATGATGCCATATATGATGGGTCTGTACTCATACCTAACCTGTACACTCACACTGTCTGCATCAACTACACTCCCTTGTCCCCACCACATGTGGCACATGGCATTCCTACAACCTGTCCCATAACTTCCATATTTACAGAGCAGTTCACAACTGGCCTCTCATTGGAATATACGCAGCTTCTATTGCACATGCTAACATTCCAGGCTGCATCCCACATGTGATCTGACAAGGATTACTAACACCATTGGGACACTCTTGCAATCATACTGACACTACTGGCTGCACACCAGCTGAGTGGACAACAGCACTGTTATACCCTTGCACAGAGGTGGTGCATCCACTGACCAACATAACTGCACACCTCTTTGTCTGAGTATCCATATCTGTATGGCTGTAGGGGTGATCATCATGGAGCCGATCAGCACACATATATGTGTTCTACATACAACTGACTGTACACAGTTTGGATGTGTGATAGGGGGAGCATGACTGTTATATGCGGTGGACATTTCTGAGGCAGTCACCATGGACCTAGGTGACAGTACATCTGAGCAGACAACCCTCTAGACTGAGCCAAGCCACCTGACTATAGCCCCCCCTCAGGCAACATTTACAAAGCACCAACTTAACCATCCATGATACTATCATTGTAGGTGTCACTGAGTGGTCCCTTGCTGGCACACATACACAACATATGGACATCCACCTCCAATAGCTGATCAGTCAGCAGCAGTGCTCAACAGAGTGTAGTCCTGGGTCCTCTACTGCTTGGAATTCATTCAACCACAATACACTTGACTACTGACTGACTGTGGTTAAGAATGTTGGCTGATGTCTGCAAACTGTGAGCAGCCATAGCGTCACTGTGTATGTCACTATCCTGCAAGAGAGTATTGCAAACACATACCTGTTGGCATAGTAAAGATCATAAACTCCATGCAAATATATATGTAGTATCATTTCCATCAGTTAGACCTATGTACCTGGTAAGTAGCACATCAGTCACAATATCTGATGTACATACTCAGGGATGAACAAACTGGGCACACAGACCTGGCCACACAGGATTACACCTAATGTGCCTCAGCTCACCCTGTCTCTACAGTGGTATGACAAGAATCATATGGCATAGCTGAGGCCATAGTCACCTGTAAGTGACATGCTCATAACCTCCAAGTACTCTTCCCTCAGCATGCCAATATCTGAGTGCGATGGCCATTTGGTAATGTACCTTTCCAAGCAATACTGGAATTGCGCACAACAGTATGGTCCCTCACAAGGTCACTTCATGTCTCCAGTATGTGTTCAATGGGATAGTCTGCAATGAGTGTCATTGTCACCTGTGGCATATGGACTATGCAGAGGTGATCTGTGCCTTGCATATGGGGCAATGCATGACCCTGCTTTATTGCATATGTTGCCTATCTGTAGGAGGCATAATAGATGGATAACCCACTGTAAGGTCATTAACATCATATGTGACATTGGTACTGCATGCTTGTGGGAGAGATTCATCTAGCAGACTTAAACACACCCTTGAAACAGAACCCTGCCTAACAGCATACAGAGCACATCAGTGCACCTCCCCACATGCCATATGTATGATTGGCTGAGCGACCATTATCTCAACACAGGACATCTGCCTGTGTCCTTCTTGGACTGGGGCAATATGTGCTGATCCTGTTACTAGAGGTATAAAGATGGCTATAATTGTGAGGGCTATATGGCCATTATGTCAGTGAAGTTCAAATATCCTATGGTTCCATAGCATGATGTAAAATGCTCTAACAGGCTCACACACAACCATGGTTAAATTCAGGCTAGCACCACGGTGGTGGTGCTGCGGTAGCATTGTCTCCTCACAGTTAGACGTTGCCCGTGTGATTCTCAGTTAGAGCGTCTTCTGTGTGGCGACATGAGTGAATGTGCGTTCCTTCGTTGAAGGTTGAGCGCTAGGCCCGGCAAGCCAGCACATAAAAATCTACTGCCAATCATTAGTGGACCGGAGTTCTGCTGTGGCAACCCCTAACCGGGAAAAGCTGAAAGACACAACAACCACTTCCAATCACTGCATACAGGACAGAAGTTGGCTGTATGTAGATAAGAACACTTACCTATGTAATGGTACACACTACAGATCACAGTACGTGATGCACCCAATACACCTCATGACTGCTAGTACTATCAGTTCAGGACATATTATGCTTGATGACATCAGCAAGCCTTTTTGTGGTCAGTCTTTTGAGATGCCACTTGATACACTACAAATAAAATACTGCAAAAATCTTACTTATTTCTATGTTGCCAAGATGATCATATTTATACCATTGGGACACACGTGCACCAAGTAGCCTAGAGTGAGATTAGAAACCCTACCTACCTAGTCTTACACACCACAGATCACAGTACTTATTGCACATGCCACGGCTTAGGTCTTGATATGACACTGCCAGCTGGTAGTCTTAAGGTGGATGACAGCATCAGGCCTTGCAGAAGAGGGCAGTGTGGAAGCCAGCAACAAGTTACAGGGCCAAAGAGTGTACACCACTGCTTAAGTTTGATACTAAACCATCATCTGGTAGTTGTAAGGTAGATGACAGCATCAGGTCTTGTAGAAGAGGGCAGTGTGGAAGCCAGCAGCAAGATACACACACACACACACACACACACACACACACACACACACACACACACACACACACACACACACACACACACACACACACATGTACATGCACCAAGTAGCATGGAGTGAGATTAAAACCCCTCCCTATCTAGTCTTACACTCTATAGATCACAGTATTTATTGCACATGCCATGGCTAAAGTATTGATGCTACACTGTCAGCTGGTAGTCTTAAGGTGGATGACAGCATCAGGCTTTGTAGAAGAGGGCAGTGTGAAAGCCAGCAGCAAGTTACAGGGCCAAAAATTGAATAACTATTGCAGGTGGATAGTGCATGAGGGCAAGGCAGTTGTTTTGCAGGGGTATACACACACATGTGCATCAAGTAGCCTGGAGTGAGATTTGAACCCCCTTACTTATCTAGGTTTTACACACTGTAGATCACAGTATTTACTGCATGCACCATGGGTTAAGTCTTGATGCTATACTGTCATTTGGTAATCTTAAGGTGGATGGCAGCATCAGGCCTTGTAGAAGAAAGCAGTGGTGAAGCCAGTAGCAAGTTGCAGGGCCAAAAAGTGCAAAACCATTGCAGGTGGATAGCCCATGAGGGCGTGGCAGTTGTTTTGCAGAGGTATATACACACGGTTTCACTTTATAATCGCAAAATACTGAAATCTCAAATTTCAGTATTTTGCAACTATAAAGGTATATTTTTGAAATGTAGAAAGTGCATAATCGCAAATTTAAATATCTCAAATTCACAGTTATGGCTTTATGTTATGTGACGTGTGCTGTTTGGTTTTAATCTTGTTTGGTGTAGTGTATGGATTTACATGGAATCTAAGGTAAGTGAGTGTTTTGTAAAGGTTTTGGGTGGGAGTTTGAGTGTATGTGAGATTATAAGTTGTATATGTTTGTTAGGGTAGGAAGGTGAATGTATGAGTGTGTAATTGTTGGATATGTTGCTGTTTGTCTATGTGTGATGTGTGTGTGTGTGTGTGTGTGTGTATGTGTGACGGGCTGTGGAATGTCTGGGTGTGAGTGTACTGTCTTTTACTGTTTGTGCGATCTTGGAGTTAGTATATATATATATATATATATATATATATATATATATATATATATATATATATATATATGTATAAGTAGGGGGTGTGGAGGGGTGCAGGGTGGCTTGTCCCCCTGCTTATGTGTAGTGTAGGTATGTGTATGTGTGGTGTTTTGTTTTTGTGTGTTTATTTGTTTTGCAGTGTGGGTGTTGTGATTTATGTGTGGTATGGTGTATGAAGTGTGTTTGGGATTTGTAGTTTTGGGATTGTGAAGGTTCGGTATTTGAAGATTTCACCTTTATGGTCGTGAAATACTAAAATTTGAGATTTCAGTATTTCACAATTATAAAGTGGAACCATACACAAGCACACACACACACACACACACACACACACACACACACACACACACACACACACACACACACACACACATGCACCAAGTAGCCTGCAGTGAGATTAGAACCCCTACCTATCTAGTCTTCCACACTATAGATCACAGTACCTATTGTATGTACCACAGGCTGAGTCTTTTGCATATGTGATTGCAGGCACAGTTCTTCTGCATTACACAAACTAGGCTTGTATTGAACAGCATCTGTGGTCTGCAGAGTGATATTGCTTCATACTGTTAACTTTATCTAGTATCCTAGCAGTCGGATAACTGTTACTATCCTAGCTATGTATGTAGATTTACCTGTATGGCTATATGTAGCTGCTTGCAGTTAGAAAGGCAAACCTGTAGGTAGGAATAATGTGCCCTGTCCATACGTGCATTGACAACATTATACATTACACCACCTGCTCACCTATGTCTCTCTATGTGGTGACATCCAGTAGGCACAAGAGTCTGTATGTAATTGGATTGTGTGCTGTTGCACCCTTAGTTTGGATCTTTTGAGCAACATGTGTGATAGTGCAGAATTACTCACCACTATTAGGGTATGTAGGACAATACAGACATCCACACACATTTATGTATCTAACATGGATGTTTATCTAAATGTAGCCGTGTATGTATGATATGTGTATGTGTTATGTCTATATATGGGGAGAGTCTATGTATCAATATGATATATATAGCTACATATATAGCTATATATCTATGTAGCACTACATAGCTATAGATACACTGTGTAAGTGAGAGAGAGATTGTGTCAGACGGATATGTATATGTATATGTCTCTATGTATAGAGATATCTATACATAACAGGTCAGTCTGATGATGAGGCAACAACATGCCCAGTGTGATTGCCAGTACTTAGAAAGTGACTCCAAGCCACACCTACCTGTACTCCAGTCTGGGATTTAGTGCATTACAGACAATACCTGTCAAATGTCCAGAGTTTCTCAGAATGTACAGAAGTTTTGCTCATAGTAGTGGTCTGTTCCTCATAAAATTTGTGGCTTTCTGGCAAATCACTTGAATGAAGATAGGATTGAATTCACTAAATAGTGACATACATTTGAGTGCCTGTTGAAATAAACACTGTTATTTTAGCAACTGTTTATGTTTATGAGAGCAGTATTTAACATATGCCACCCATTTTGGCAGGCTTTGAACAGATTTCTTGCACTAAGAGGTTGAGAAGTATGTTACAGACAATAACATCTGTTCCTGTTTCTGCAGTACTGCACATCACTCAAAATGTCCACTGCATTCCCCACCTGTCTGCTGTACTAAATATGTGACTGAAGTTCATAGTGTTACACCACACACATACTGACAGTCTGTGAAAACACCAACATAATAATACCACATATGCAAAAGATGTGCCTACTTCCATATTAGAAGCATCAACATCATCACCCATGCTATAGCTTTCCCAGTCTACTGAGTCACACAGGCTGCCAGACACAGTGCAGTCATTCATCACACAATCAACAGCATAAATATGTATGTCGCTATTCCTGTGTCACATGTGACATACAATATGTGATTGAGTTCTATGTTACAGCCCTGAGATTGCCTGATCTGCTGATATACCATTGCTGACTTACTGTTAAAGGTGTTATATGGGAACACGGCTGTGTTGGGTGTGGGGGAACAACAGTGCATGATCTGCTGGGATAGACAGTAGTCCAAATATCATGTGATCCCACTGTTTAACATCCCCTTTGACTGATGTAGTGCCTATTCCAACTATGATCCCTAGTGATTATTAGGGAACACATACTATTGGACTGGGTACCTGTAGTCCCATGTGGATGTTACCTCTGTCCACATAGCCCACTATATTTCCTCATATAACTGCAGCATATCCGTACATACGATACCATATTATATTAATCCTTACAAGTAGTGTGTAGGTTATAGACTTACCTTGTGAATACAGTAGTTGACAGGACTGTAGTTCAGGGCTGACTCTGTGTGATGCAAGCATTACACAGCCAATACATGAATAGGTACAGGTAGTGTGGGCTGTCTGGCATCAACAACTTTACTATATGTATGTGAGTAGAAGTAAGGTGTCAGTCTCTAGAGCCCTAGGTTGTCAGTGAATGTGTTATGTGGTGTCTCTTAGCCAGAGCCAGGGTGCACTGGGGACGCCTACCTCTACCTACATGGACATCATCAGGGAGTTCCTTCTCTGAGTCCTCCTGTGAGTGTGGCTGTGGTAACCTAGGCACTGGTGAGGGGCTGTGTATCCCTTTCCTTTGCTGATCCTGCTGCAGCTGTTTCTGCAGGATCATATTGTGTAGCATGGCACATACTGTGAACATATTGGCGTATATGGCTGGAGAGTACAGCAGGACTCCACCAAATATACTGAAGCAATGAAACTGTGACTTCAAAAACCCAAACACGTGCTCTATGATGTTCCTAGTTTGTGTGTCTACCTCATTATGATGTTCTTCAGTGGGTATGTGTGCGTTTGTGATGGGTGTCATCATCCACAGCGCTAGTGTGTAGCCAGCATCCCCCAGTAAATGGCTGTGTGGGATGTCCCACCTAGCAAACATTTGGTACAGCTGTGATGCATGGCAGATATGGGAGTCATGATAACTGCCAAGGCTGCCAGTGCACACATTCGTAATGATCCCCTGGGCATAGCACACAACCTGGCAGTTGATGAAGTGGTACCCTTTGCGGCTGATGTAGACTCTACCCTTCTCACCGGGTGGTGCCTTGATGTATACATGAGTGCAATCTATGGCACCCAGTACCTCAGGGTAGTGTGCTACATGGTAGAAGTGTTGCATATTGCTGGTCGTCGCCTCAGGGTGAGGGGAAAATAAATGTGCTCACTGGTATGTGGTAGCATGGCATCCAGGAACTGGTGGAGTTCCTTGGGAGCAGATGCCTGTAAGACCTCCATTATTTCTCCAGTTGGTCTTTGGAAAGTACTTGTAGCTAGTATCCTAAGGGCTACACATACCTTTGTTTCCATTGGGATGGGTTCCCCTCTGTTAGCTCTGGGTCTGAGTTGAGTGCGGCACAGCTCAGTGAGTTTTTGTAGTATGTCCCTGTCCACCCTGTAGCACTCTACAATCTCCAGCTCATGTAGCCCCTGGAAGGTTACCCTGGGCCTGAACACTCTTCTTCTCAGTCTAGGCCTATTGTCAGCAGCAGCAGCACTGACCTCAGCATCGAGCACATACAGATGTAGCAGACCTGCAGCAGCCCAAAGCATTCCTTCAGTTAAAATTTCCAAGTCTGTACTCCAGTGGTACAGAGAATGGGAGAAACATCAGATTGTAGGGTGTATGCATATGTCATAGTGGTCTGCTGTAGGTGCTGACTGTGTGATTGGCTACATGTGATGCATTCCACCTGCCTAGTATATCATTAACATCATTTAATGACCCTAGATTAAGTTAAACAGAGGTCAGAACTAATTAATATGTCACTGGGTTTTAGATACAATCAGCACTGTGGTGTGTCATGCAAATGCACACCCCATAGGTAAACAAAGCTTAGCAGTCAGTGGACACCCCCCAGACCTCTACGATCAGCATGGCGGTGCGCTGTGCAAACACACTGAAACTTGCTCCCATGAGGCAAACAAAAGTGAGACGTGAGTGCACACACACCCCCTTACAAGGATACTCTCAGTACTGCGGCATGTCATGCAAACAGGCTAAAATAAGCTTAGAGGTCATTGGACACACCCTCCCCTGATGTCAGCTACCTCCTCTGTAGTCAATGACATGGTACTCTGCCTACAAGAAGGGGATATGCGGTCACGATTACCCCTTGTGCTATTTAGTAACTCCGCCTCATTTGCATAGGGATCCATGCTCACAGCCTGGAAACTACATGCTTCAAGGCCCTACCATGTTAACAACAGCTCCAATGCACCATTGTGGATACTCCACACAGGGTTCTGTAATATTTTTCTGTCACATAATATTTTTTTTTATATAAAGCATGTTTGTGCACTGTGGTGCACTGTACAAACATGCTCAGATTATTAAAAAAATAAATTTAAGTTATTTCCTTTAATTTGTCAGACACACAGAGGATAGTTTGGCTCATATTTGTACATGTTATGCCATTTCTGTCCATCTACCAACATTTTTACAGCCCCTTTGTCTGTCTATATTCCTGTACACATAATTTTTCCATGTAGACTACAGACACTGACGCAGGGACTGCAGAGCTTGCTGGATCACTCCACCTACCTCATTTGAATGAGATTCACCTGCTTATGAGGTGATTTACATGCCGCAGAAGTTTCCATGCTGGCGTGCTCATGGGTGCTGCTCAGCAGCACTTACTGAATCTAAAACCATCTTACTTTCATGTAAGCAGTATGGCATGATGCCTACATGGTATAAAAGGCTGTGTAGGCTTTATTAAGTATCCCCCACACTATTATATATACAATTATAGTTACAATTAATCCCCATAGGTATGGAAAACATTGCATTTCCTAATCCTCTGTTCATACACTTTTCAAGAACCCTTAGAAATAGTATTCATTAACTACTTATTAATGGACTGAAATTTTTGATTTCACACAAAACACATCAGACTTGTTCCTTAACTATGTAGAAGACAGAGTATTTAAAAGCAGACTAAGGAACTGCAGATAAGGGCAACTTTATTGCTGTTATCCCAAAAAGTTTGGTATTGGGCCTCATTCACTTTTCCCTATTTATTGATTATATTTGGCCCCCAATACCCCTCCCTAATAATATAGCACTATATGCAGATGGCAACATTCTACACAGAGGCTGGCAATCCATCTCTGTAATACAAAATAACTTCAGAAATATTTTTCTAGTCCACGGACCAAGTAATGCCATTATCCTTAAAACTAAACAAAGTAATTATCGTTGCTTTTCAGTCAACTACATAAACTTTCCAGAAACAAGCCTCTTAAAATACTCTCACATCAATCAACAATGTGGAATAAATATATCAGACTTATGCTGGAGCTGACCACACCCTTCAAACTACCCACTGAACTTACTAACAACAAAGTGACCACTCAGATTTAGGCAGATTATTCCATCACATCACCTGACAGGACAAGCAAAGTGGACATTTTTCAAAAATAAAAATAAAATCCACGGCTTGCCAGAGAGTACACAGCTTTATTCACATTATAGACTAAGCGCTTTCACCCATAATCTTTGCATTCCCTACTGTGCAAAAATAGTGCACTTGTCAGTTTATTTTTAATGTCACTACTATGTTCCAAAATTCTTGACTTCAATTTACATGTGATCTTTCCCACATAAAATGCAGAACATGATAAACATGTCACAATGTACACTAACTACCATGTCAGTGTTACAACTAAAATGTCCTGGACATTTCAAGGATTTCTTGTAATTACTTAGGTATACATTTGGTCCATCATAAATAAATTTACAGGCCTTAGAAAAACAAAATGTTTTTATACAATATGTCTTGTTTTCAACAACAGAGGCTCCTTTTTCTAAAAGTTCCTTTACATTGTTCCTTTTACTAGTAACAAATGTGGGTGTAGACCCCAATGTTCCTTTCATTTCATCAGGAAACACACTGTCCCATGCTGTTTGCATAATCTGCCTTACTTTAGGTGCTGTGTGATTGTACCCCAGCACCACCATAACTCCCTTGGCTACCTTTTTGTGTTTATAAAGTGTGTTTTGTTTATCGGACCAGCTTTTCTGGTTTTGTCCAACAAAATTGGACAAAATGTAGTGGCTGTTTTCTTAAACACTTCCTTACATGATTTGTCAAGAGGTCAATGGGCTACCCTCTATTTAGGAACATATCTTGTAATTTTGACAATTAATTTTTGAAAAATTAATCTTGACTAACCAGTCTTGATGGGCGGACTGTCTGTCCTTTTATTACATTTTTCTTTTGAAAAAAAAAAGATGACAGCTCTCAAAATGAAGAAAATAATTACTATAAGTTTTCTTTCGATATATGTTAGAGTGTATTTGGCCACCTTATTATTATTATTAACAACAATAGTTTGATGGACATTGATTCAGAGCTGTTGAATGGAAATTTTAATTGTCAGCATGTATGTATTCAAGATTTTTTGATTTACAATTTTTTTGACATTGAGATTTCTGACAACCATGTGTCCTTGTTGAGAAAAGGGTTCTCTTTTGTACCCAACTTCCGTTATGAGATTGGGAAGCTACTGTTGTATTTTAAACTTTTTATTAGACTTTTAAACTTAGTGATTTTTTGCTAACAATAGTAATCTTGTTATTGAAAATGTTATGACTTTTAAGAGAGGTAGTACATTTATTCCCCCAAGTAACCCTACAGTCATGGTCTTTGAAAGACTTTGTGAAACACAGATTAGGAAATACATCTTTTCTGAAAAACATCTTCAAATTTGTCTACAGGTGAAAAATTCTGTCTGAAACAGTTAACAGAAACCTCCCTTTACCGTGTTATGTACCCAGACACGGGTGGTGGGGGTAATAATTATGACAAACACTGATTATTCTTGTAAAATGTAATAATTATTGCATGATTCCACCACTTATGCAACAGTGTCTAAATTTGATGATTATAAAGCATATGCCAAGACTGATTGGCAACTTCATGAATTTTTGTGTGAGGGGATAATTTCAGAAGAAGAATATAGTTATTTAACGGTGGACACCCCAACTATACCATCTATTTTCAGAATCCCAAAATTCACAAAAATATGAATTGTCCACCATTTAGACAAAAACTGAACCCCTTGCTTCATACATAGACATTACATGTAAGAAAGTGTTGGAGAAGTTTCCTTTTATTTTAAACGATTCTTGGCATTGCTTACACATCATGAGGAATTTAAATATTAAGAAAGAATTTTTGTTTGTGACCATAGATGTCATCAGTTTATTCCCAGTTATTCCCCACGAAATAGGACTCTAATTTTTTGACAATATCTTAGCCAACAGTGGTGAACTACACCATGTTAAGAGGGGTTTACTTACAGAACTCATGGAAATGTTTTTATTCAACAACTTCTTACTGTTTGAAGGGGAATAGTTTAGGCAGATCAATGGTGTTGCAATGGGTGCAAAATGTGCACCCATCTATGCTAACCTACTATTAGCAGAGCGGGAGAGGCAGCACATTTTCACTTCTAAATACATGTCCAATATTATAACTTATTTACATTATTTGGATGATGTATTGATATTATGGAATGGCGCTAAGCAAGTGTTGGATGAATTTATAGATTTTTTTGAACAACACAGCAAGTTTTCTTAAGTTTACTAGTCATTATGATGAAGACAGAATTGAATTTTTAGACATTTGTTTGTATAAGAAAGGTGGCCAAATACACTCTAATACACTCTAACATATATCAAAAGAAAACTTATAGTAATTCTTTTCTTCATTTTGAGAGCTGTCATCCTTTTTTTCAAAAGAAAAATGTAATAAAATAACGGATTGAATAACCTATCAAGATAGGTTATTCAAGATGAATTTTTTAAAAAATGAACTGTCAAAATTACAAGATATGTTCCTAAATAGAGGGTACCCCATTGACCTCCTGACAAAAACAAGTAAGGAAGTGTTTAAGAAAACAGCAACTACATTTTATCCAATTTTGTTGGACAAAACCAGAGAAGCTGGTCTGATAAATAAAAATACACTTTATGAACACAAAAAGGTAGCCAAGGAAGCTATGATGGTGCTGGAGTACAATCACACAGCACCTACAGTAAGGCAGATTATACAAACAGCATGGGACAGTGTGTTTCCTGATGAAATGAAAGGAACAGTGGGGTCTACTCCCATATTTGCTACTAGTAAAGAGGCCAATTTAAAGGAACTTTTAGAAAAAGGAGCCTCTGTTGTTGAATACAAGACATCTTGTATGAAACAATGTTGTTTTTGTAAGGCCTGTAAATTTATTTATGATGTACCAAATGTATACCTAAGTAGTTACCAGAAATCCTTGAAATGTCCAGGACATTGTAGTTGTAACACTGACATGGCAGTGTACATTGCGACATGTTTATCATGTTCTGCATTTTATGTGGGAAAGACCACATGTAAACTGAGGTCAAGAATTTTGGAACCTAGTAGGGAATTGAAAATTGAAGCACTGCTGGACAAAGTGTTTTTTTAAGGTTGGAGGGGAGAGGGCATGTGTGCTAGCTGAACACAGTAAAGCATGTAAAGCTTCTGGATTGCCCACTACAATGGTGCTGGCTGAAGGCTGTAAAGCATATAAAGCTTCTGGATTGCCCACTACAATGATGCTGGCTGAAGACTGTAAAGCATGTAAAGCTTCTGGATTGCCCACTACAATGGTGCTGGCTGAAGACTGTAAAGCATGTAAAGCTTCTGGATTGCCCACTACAATGATGCTGGCTGAAGACTGTAAAGCATGTAAAGCTTCTGGATTGCCCACTACAATGGTGCTGGCTGAAGACTGTAAAGCATGTAAAGCTTCTGGATTGCCCACTACAATGATGCTGGCTGAAGACTGTAAAGCATGTAAAGCTTCTGGATTGCCCACTACAATAGTGCTGGCTGAAGACTGTAAAGCATGTAAAGCTTCCGGAGTGTCCACTATAATGCACTCTGAGTCAGCCCTCTCTTTTGTTTCTAGTAATATTTTAGGTTTCAGTTCAAATTATTGTAGCTCTGTAAGCAATGGAAGGTCTTTGGGTGCATTGGTGACTGGCTTATTATGCCTGTTTTGGGGAGCCATTAAACTAAAAGCACTGTCCTCCTTTCAGACTGTGGAGGACTGAACACTAATGTTTGTTACTACAGAGTGAAGCGTCACCTTGTTAGCTTTTTCATATTTTCCGTTTTGGCTGCCTTATCTTTCTTGTCCTCATTTCTTTCAATCTCTCTTTCCGACTCTGTTTTTTACTTTGTATGTTGGAAGTCTCTTTTCCTTTAGGATGACTCTTTTTAATAGTTTTCAAGCATTGGATGAGAAACTCTAAGCATAGAACCTGGAGTATATTATAATCTTCAGAAAACCAACCATTCTAGATTCACAAAATCAAAAATAAATGAATTAACAAATACATAAATAAAACTTAACAAAACAATCATTATCCTTGACCAAGCACCGGATGTGGTATTTTTTGGTGTCATTTGCCTGTCATGGGTACACATGTTGATAGCTTTAGAGGGATAAGAATAATTTTACTTCCTCAAACATCAAAATGTAAATCATTATCTTTGGTTAACAGTTTGCTATTGAGAAGACAATGGCAAGTGGCATAAATTATTTCAGTTAAATGTCTACAGTGTGATACTGAGAGAAAGCAGCATCCAGATAATGAGACGGAATGAATAAAAACTGAGACCAAACACTATATATACACTGCATTAGAACCTTCCAAAATTATGAAAGGCATTGGTCCCTTCAGAGATATAGAAGAGTCTTGGAAAAATCTGTTAGGTAAAAGGAACATTGAAGGTTTGCAAACACACACGTTATGATTTACTGTTATTATTTTTATTTGTTTCTTTACTTACTTATTTAATTACTTACAGTTTTTGACCTAGATAGTCCTTCTAGGTCAATGGCATCCTTTCAGGGAATACCTGAAATAGTATTTCATACTGAGAAGGTAAATTTGTCCAGGGTATATGTAAACTTCACCCTACGCTTTTTTATAGGTGCCATGGCATGTTTTATGTCCACCTAAGCTACCACTAGCTCAGGTGGATGAGGTGACTGTTTAACATCTCATCCAAAGAACAGCATACTCAGGAGAGCAGTCCCTCCCACCTTATGCACCACTGCATTTTCTGGATGGAAAATTACTCTAATCACCTGATGTTGAAATAGACCCCCCAGACTTCTGTTTCACTAGAACCAAATGAAAGTGTGCTACTCTTTGAGCTTCTTAGACTAATCTAATCACTCCCTAAAAGACTGATTTGTATTATCTGAAATTAATTGTTTCCTTTTCTTATAATTCACAAGATTAAAATGTGCCAAAGCAGAAAACATGTAACAATAAGAATAATAATTGCAATAATAAAGACAATAGGCTGTTTTCTTCCTGCACTAACAAGTACCAGTTATAAGGCATTCTAGCATGTGCAATGTCATGCATGATGAGGAGGCTGGAGAATAATTCCAATTAACAACACAATGTCAAGCATGATAAGGAGGCTGGGGAATTATTCCATTTTGCAACACAATATCATGCATGATGAGGAGGCTGGAGAATTATTCCACTTAACAACATTCTCTGTGAGTCCAAGCTATGGCTTTTTTAAAATAAATAATTATATTGTGACTTGGTGAGAAGCACATTCCTTCCATCTGCCCTGTGACATAGAGCGATGGACCCTTGATTATGACTCAGCCAACTGGGCTTCAGTTAGTGGCCAGGTTATGTAGGAGCAGTCATGGGTGGAGGAGAAAAACAGGCCAGTACTTGTTCACATCTCTCTGGCAGATGAGTGAGGGAGTGTGTTTCTGGGGAGTAAATCCTGTCCAGGATCCTTAGGGGAGGCATGTGCTTACAAGGAGAGCAGAGCATCTTGTGGGTTACATTAGCCTTGCAGTTACTGACATTCACAGGAAGAATCCATTGCAACCCCACCTTTACATGGGGATAGAACATCCACATGTGCACAAAGTGAATGAGCTAGGATGTAAAGAAATGTAGCCTTTGAAGGATGGCAAGGGCCAGATGGTCAGCAGACTCTAAGAACAAATATTGCCAGTAAAAAACTGTTCTTTCTGAAATGATAAAATGTCAGCTATGGAGCAGATATTAAGCTGAAGCCATTTGGTTTTAGTAATGTAAGATTGGCTGATAGTGAAAAAGCATGTACTTTCCTTTAATTCTTACAGATGAACACTCTTATCATGGGAACGTTTGAAAGAAAATACAGTATAAGGAAGAGACAGTTTGGTGTGAATATAAAAAAGCCTGGCCATGGACTTCATTCTGTCTTAGTTTTTTTTTTGTTTGTTTACTAGTAGATAGGTGACTTATGATAGAGTACTTTGTTAAATTGGAGACAATAGTGACATTAATCACTGTAACTAAAGAGTAAATAATCATTGTAAGAAATTTCAGCCTACAGTATGAGGGTATATGATCGTTTATGAAGACACAAACAAGCAGAGTGTGTAAGATACCCTGAGGTTTTAAGATACAGATAGAGTCTGGTTTAAAAATATGCTACATATATGACTGCAATGATTTGTCGATATTAAAATGCTGCAAAATGGCATATGTTGGCCGAAGGTGTAAGTACATTTTCTAGGTCATTTAAGATCTAGTAGTTGAAAAAAATCAGACATTTTGAATGATTCCATTTAAAAGACATTCTCCATTTTTTGCATGGCATTTGACTGCAAACTATGTGGCAACACCTGCCCAGAAACGACCCTATATAAAAGTAAAGAAAGACATATTTCTGGAAATGCCTCAAGCGTTGTGCAGTAATAATTCTGAAAGGGTGAAAAGGAAATAAGGTATAACAGTGCACAATTACTGAACATGAATACTTTCCTATAGTTTTCAAACAACTGACAACATTCATTTAAATAAAAACAGGGTTGAATTAGATTAAAGTTATGTTTCCTAAAACGTTTTTTTAAGAAGGCACAGCTGTTAACATATTTTTTCTTATCAAAAATATTCATATCTTTAGAGAAAGTGAAAGGGAGAAAAGAGAAACATGTTTCACTTTGAATGTCAGTCACTGAAACAAATGAATCCAGTTTCTATCAGTCCATGTTATTATGTCTTAAAACGTAAAATTACTTTGAACTTAATAGTCCCTTAGTAACATGGCTGCATAAAGTAAAGAAGAGCCAGCTGCTTAATAAACCTCTTCTTTTCCCTTGTTATTTTAACACCACCTTTAACAGTACAATATTGCATGACATCTGACATATAACTGCAGCGTACTTAATACAAAATATCAAAAGAGTTTAATTTCAAGGTCAAGTGCATTTGCAAGTGAAAACAGATATAAGGTACTAGTAATAAAACTGGGATGCACGTTGTATACTGATACAATGTTGCTGACAGATGTTAGTAAGATAATTTAAAGTGAACAATAAGTGATGTTTTCTGTTGCCCTTTTCCATTAAACGAATTGTAGTGGATGCTAAAATCAAAGATTATTCAAGCATGTGAGATATGAAAAACATGTTAGGCCACTAAATTCCAATTAGTTAAATTAAATTGTATACCATTATCTACCTGTAGCTCTGCTGGTAACCTAGCAGTAGCACTCAGCTAAGTCTAAAATAAAATTAGAGCATAACACTTTAATTGAATTGCAGTTAAAAGGGATCATGCTGACAAATGTGATTGTATCTTGCTGTAATGCACACCTTCTCCAATGGTCATTAAATCCAATGAAATGAAAATCACAAGGTCTTGACAGCTTTCTGATACAATCTGCGAACAATGCTGCATTTAGCTGGAGATAATCAATTTAAGGTTGCCTCATTATGACTTGGTAACTAAGGAACAGGGAAAGATCAAAACAAATTAAGGTACTGTACAGATATCAGCTAATCATACTAAAATCAGCATGTACGTATTTTGTTGCAATTCATTTCCTTTGTAAGTAAGGAGTGATGAGGCTAATCCGGGTGTTGATAATCATAACAGTGGTACAGAGAGCCCTAAAGTCAATGTTGTTCCAGGAATTTGCATAATAAGCTTTTATGATGCTTCCTCCACTACAAGACTGAAGAAGCAATTTCTCCTATTTTTTCTTTTTATTGTCTTTTGAGCCAACACCAGACTGAAGTATACTTACAGAAGCCAGAAAAACAATATTACCTAACTTAAAATGTCTCAGGCCGAGAAAATGCTTCCTCTGAAAAATTATATATACACATACCACCTCAGGTCTCTCCCCAAAAAGAGGTTAGCCCAATGGGACTTACCCGGTCAATAAAGTATAAATAAAATATAAAACTAAAAAAAAACCTGTTCTACATTAATTTTTATTCATTTTAATCTGGGACCCATGACACAACTGCTTATTTTTAGTGGTGACTTGGAATTTATGATCTAGTTAAAAAAAACTGCACAGAGCAGCACAATATACTGCTGGGGATACAATGTATCAAGCATACATCTGTGCTTTTTACTCAAAACTTGTTAACACAGTAACTAAGCCAGAGCCTTTGCAACAGTAAGTTCATATTTGATTATTTATAATCTGCAGAGACAATTAATAGGAGCGATGATAAGGAATTCTACTATCCAGTAAATTGTGAAGAAAAATAACAAATTGCAAGTTGAGGTGTCAGAATAGAAACAGTCAGTTATATTTCAACATAAGTGAACTAGAAAATACCTGGGTGGCACAGATAAGGAACAGAAAACTACTGGGAAAGCAAATCAAGCACTTTAGTTCAAATAGAATGGCAGTGTGAATTATAAAACCAGATTTGTCACTAACATATATGTCCCTGATATAAATTCATCTGAATGCATTTTTAAATAAAGTGCGTTAATTTCCTCTGTAGTATATGGGTGGCCGCAGTGGTGCAGCAGTTAATGTTGCTGCCTCACAGCAAGAGGTTCTCCAGTTCGATCCTCAGCTGGGGTGTCTTCTGTGCAGAGTCTGCATGCCCTCCCTGTGGTCACATGGGTTTCCTCCCACATCCCAAAGACATGCTGTAGGTGGATTGTACACTCTAAATTGGCCTTAGGTGTGAGTGTGTGCATGTGTGTGCCTTCTGTGGAAGGTTGGGTGCTGGGCTGGTAACTCAACACTGTAAAACTCCACTGCCAATCATGAGCGGACAGTGATCCGATGTGGCGACCCCTAACTGAGAAAAAGCCAAAAGAAGAAAGTTTCCTCTGTAGTATAACAAACTACCTATAGACACAAATAATAATTCCTTTTTTAAACTGTGATTTCCTTGTTTGTAGCTGCTGATGTTTTGGTCTCCTTCTGCAAGAAGAATAAAGAAGAATTTTACCTTTACTGACCCTGCTCCTGAAGTTTTGGCAGGTGCCTATGACCAATGCCATGCGAAGAAAAAGATTTCAATGCTGATTATAGCAGAAAAAAAAGACTTAAGCAATGCCAGCTTAGAAGTAGGTATCTGGGCTTCTGCATGCAAAAATCATTTTTTCCCTTTAACTTTTTGCTTGCATCATCTGTAAAAGTACACAGCAGTAAATTTTCTGTTGCATTGATTGTTTTCTCAGAAATATTTTTTTAAATATATTTATGTTTCTGTTTCTCCACACAACTTGAAGCAGTTCACGACTACCATATCTCTGAACAGGCAAATCAGTCCTGAAAGTCTCATTTTCCCTTTTTCCCTCTGTGAGCCCCTGATATCCCAAGGTCAAGTCTGATTTTGTGTTATCAATGCAGAAACCAATAAGGAAAGCATCAGTTAGTATTATCAATACAAAGGGAAACGCTGTGCTTTCACTGAAATAGAGTATTTTACATTTAGTAAAATGATATTGCTAACAAGCAGAGTAAATTAATACATACATTGCCAAGTGTTCATAACTTGGCCAGCATGTTATTTTTTTTGCTTATTACTAGATATTGCTTCATAAAGATGTAGGGTCCAATTCGAAAAGACTTGCTGTCAATCACTTACACAGAGAGCAAGTCTTTTGGAATATGCCCCCCCCCCCCACAGAAAGCCTGTTAATAGATAGGCCTCACACCAAAGTAAGTCACTTACACTATGAGCAAGTCTTTCAAAATCAGGGAGGATTTATGCTGAGAGCAACTCTTTTGTAGCCTGGCCTATAGTATTGGCAGATACTCTTTCACTTTTAAGGCATGTGTTAATAAAATATTACACCATCCAAAAACAGGCTTCACCACTCCTAAATTGTTATTCTTTTCATGGAATATAAATATGTCCAAAATGGAAGACATTGGTGGCATTATTATCAAGCAATCCTGGAACGAGCCTCTCCATGTCACGAGAATGTTAAAGATGTCAGGATAAAGGAATTATCTTCTGGCTGCTGTCATGTTTATTAGAAAATTATGTATCTATGTGTTGAAAAATAAAAAAGCTATTACATTTATTGTTCTTCTTTGCATATCATTTTAATCCCCCTGTTAGCATGTGATCCATGTTTTACTTCTGACTATCTAAACCTTAAATGTGCCTTATTTTTGCCATGCTCCATGAAAAAATGCACTTCCTGTATATTCTTGACATGCTCCATGAAAAAATGCACTTCCTGTATATTCTTGACATGCTCCATGAAAAAATGCACTTCCTATACTCTCGCTGGATTCTGTTTGGTGCAAAATTAATCAAGAAGTTTAGAATGAAAACTACCTGTGTAATTTAGGATATAGACACATTTTATTTCATCAGATGCCATCATACTTTAATAAATGCATTGCCATACTTATTTCCAGGGTTGCCACATTTTCAAGTGCACAAAGTTGGAAATTTTTGTTGAAATATGAGATTTTGCAAGACAAACCATATCTATAGCCAGTGAAAAGGATTGAATTTCACTTTTCATGCCAAAATAAAAGTTTTTTTTGTAGGATTTAATTTGTTTAAGCTATTTCATATAATACTTGTGTTTCAGATACACCATAAATGTTTTATAGAACTATTAAAGAAAATGTAGGACATTTTTTTTTGTACTAAAATGTAATGACATTTGCTATTTTTCATTTTTTCCACAGGACACAACTACCAAAATAGGGGCTGTCCTGTACAAAGAGCAACAGGTGGTAATTGTAGTTATATTTGCTCCATGAACTTAAGGAATTCCACTATGCCATGCCATGTAACTGCTAGTTTTGTGTCATTTAAGTCTGATGCTTTATACAACATAAATGAAGCATACTGCATGAAAAAGTTTAATTTCTCTCTTGGTCTTGCAGTCAGTGGCCATACAGATTTTCCTGGCACAGTGTAACAATACAGTACATGTTTATTCTAGTGTAGTGCAAATTGCATTTCTGTTCTCTATGAGCTCAGGTATAGAAAATAAAGAAAAAAAACAAGGGCCTTCATGGAATAAGCTGTGTTTCCAAATGGCCTCACAAACACAGTCATACTTTTACAGAATTATTTTGGTAGACAGCAGATAGGTATATAGCTATTTTAGGTAGACACCAAGTTAGCTAAATATATGCATGCCCATATACATGTTTACAAAAATGTATATATGCATATGTACTTGTTACAGAATAAAAAGGGTTGGACAAACAGGTAATCATTTAGAGGGAAAAACTGCTCACCATAAATTGCAGCCCTGGTTTATCCCAAAATGTTATTTAGCAGACTTAGTTTTATATACAAGGATGATGGATGATGGTACACCATGATATGTAATTTAGCTTTCCTAAGTTTGCCTAAGACAAGGATTTCCCCATTTTCTGCATGCATTGATCCAACTGAAATATGAAGGAAACGAATTCCAGAAAGTAGGCAACTCACCATAAACATTGCTGATTATGTGACTGATTTACTTTAGCTGTCAGGAAACAGAGGAAGGCTGAAACAGCAGAAATAGGTTGAAGTACTCTGTGATATCCAATAAGAAGCCTTTTAGGTATGGTATAGATTGTTTCATATTCTCTAGGATAAATAGACTCAACTCAGATGAATAATCATGATTAACAAAACAAATAATGTACATCAATGTTTCAGATAACTTTGTACCTTAATGGCAGCTGAAACAGTTTGCTGAAGACTGGAAAAATATGTTCTTAGTATGGGATATCTGTTTAAAACAAGTCTGCCATTCACTTTTATTCCATCTGCATTTGACAGAGATCGGCTCCCAAAAGTCCTAATTACAGAGCATTGCTGCACTTGAGCTAGACACAGGAAAGTCATGTATCAGTGGTCACATCTTTTACAGTTAAAATGAGAAGTTTGGCAGCATTTCCAAGAGTGTAAAAGCTGTAGCTCCTGATGCCAGGTAAAGGAACACACGGACCTTCATCATCAGAAAGAAGCCACTGTCTGAGTAGCTTTGATAAATCCAGACAAAATGTTAGCAGTCTGGTGGTATGCAGCAGTGTTGCAGAGGGGTAAAATATGTACAGCCTATCACTTCAGAGTACCCTTAAAGGCAACATACAGCAGGGACCATGACAACAACAGTAAAAATGCACAAGATGACATATGGTAGAGGTGCTGATCCATGGAGGAAAACAGTGTGCTCTGATAGTAAACCTGTACTGTGGTGAACTTTAACTTACACCTATGTATGATGCTGCAAGATACATGCCTCCCAAGCTATAAAGCAACCTTCTGCCTTTCCCAACCTGCTGAATAAACAAATGGCACAGTACCAAATCCTGTATTTAGCCATTTTAAAGCACCCACTTTAATCACTAGTTAATTGAATCAGCCTGGAAAGAAACAGTTGTATATGCTTAGGTTCATAGGTGTGTACTAGGCTAACAAGCAC
>NC_056742.1:457956033-458098533 GCF_019279795.1 Protopterus annectens | reverse complement strand
CTTTTCATAAAGGTAACATTTTCTCCACTATTCCTCCTGCCACACGGGAAGATATAAACATACTAATGACTGTAGAACTCTAAACGCACTCAATTTATTTACACAGATTGATCATAGAGAAGGAAAACAAAAAGAACGACATGAATTACTTAAATTCAGGCCTGGAAATACAGATGTATTAGCCTTTGGACAGACTGAGGCAGCCTTCAAAAACAGAATATAGGAACATCGTTATGACATAAGCAAAGGAAATGCTAACGATGCCTTGTACAAACACTCTCTAGTTTGTATGGAATTTTCTGGTTTCATGTTTGGGATCCTAGAGGTAGTTTTGAATGACCCAAAGGTTGACTCTTGGGAGAACAAACTTGAATACAGGGAATTATACTGGCGGCTAAGGCATGATGCGTCTGTATTGCCAGGCTTGAATTAATCCATAATTTTAACCCCCTGTTAATCTATAATTTTAACCCCTTGTTAATCTATCATTTTAACTCCCTGTTAATCTATAATTTTAACCCCTTGTTAATCTATCATTTTAACCCCTGTTAATCTATCATTTTAACCCCTGTTAATCTATAATTTTAACCCCCTGTTAATCTATCATTTTAACCCCTGTTAATATATCATTTTAACCACTGTTAATCTATAATTTTAACCCCCTGTTAATCTATCATTTTAACCCCTGTTAATTTATAATTTTAACCCCTTGTTAATCTATCATTTTAACCCCTGTTAATCTATCATTTTAACCCCTGTTAATCTATAATTTTAACCCCCTGTTAATCTATCATTTTAACCCCTGTTAATCTATCATTTTAACCCCTGTTAATCTATCATTTTAACCCCTGTTAATCAATTATTTTAACAAAAAACCAAGAAAACCGAAAAACTACTAAAAATCAAAAGAAAAATGAGTTGAATGGTAGGAGAAAGCTGAAATATGCAAATATGAATAACGTAATGCTAAAGCAACTAAAAACTTTAATATGGTAAGCACTTTCAGTGGTAAAAATATTCCACCTTCTTCAGACCCAGAACAAGATAAAACTGATGCTTATATAGCTTGTAGTTAATTATCAATTAGTCATTCAATCAACCAATAAAAATAAAACCAGATAAAAGTACAATATTTAAACAGTATGAAACCTGCTCAAAAATGTTACAATGTTAAGTACATAATACTCAGTTTATAAATAACATTAAATATATAGGTATAACATGTGTAAATGTTATACTGAAAAATCACATTTTAAAAAGCTACTAGGGCAAAACTGAAAATGTATAATATGTGATAATGACATAAATTCACTGTAAGAACTAAGATATTTAGCTAAATATAGACACATAAAAAATATATAGTAATATGTAAAAAATAATTAACTGCATGCTGGTTAAAGACTAAAATCTGATCATTATAATACTGAATATATGACCAAAAACAAGGTCCATATTTTTATATATATGAAACTGTGTAAATGTTACTATGTTTCAAACTTAATCAACAAAAAGGTACAGTATCAAATTCAAAATCTTTTATGCAAAATTAATATGTTATCTATTTAAAGCTTTTAATTTTAACATGCTTTTAACAGACACAAATTAATTTAAACCAGGGAAAATGTATGCAGCCATTTTGATTTGCCAATACAACTCATTTTGTTCTAATAAAAGTTGCCAAGGCCCCCCTCTCGGGTCTAAAAGTGTTTGGTGTACAACCAAAAATAAAAACTCATGTGTTGGAAATTGTAAAATATGCTGAGCAAGAGCATTGTTAACATCACCTTTACTAACAGCATAAAAATGCTCATATATTCTTTGTTTTAGTTTCCACTCAGTCTTACCTATATAAAATGAGGGACAAACCTGACAGCAAGCTGCATATACTACAGCATTGGACTCACAATTAAAGGAGCCATTTATTGTGTAGTGTTTGTTATTAATATTGATGTCAGTAGTCACTTGAATGTGTTTACACTGTGTGCAATGCCCACATTTACACATACCTTTATGTACCCACTTGTTCGTACCTAGATGCTCATTCTTATGCCTTTCCAACAGATTTTTAAGGTTAAAACCCCTTCTAAAAGTGAAGTGGGGTCTGATACCTAGCTTAGTACAAATGGATGGCTCTTCCAAAATGAATGCCCAATTTTTTATAAAAATCTCTTTGACTCTTGCCGTGTCAGCTGAAAAAGTAGATAGGAAACTCAGATGTAATAACGTGATACTGTCATCGTTTTTGTCATGCTGTCGTAGAATTAGATTAGTATTGGTAGTAATACCATCCTTATATGCTCTACTAGTTAAAATAGGTTTAAACCAACCTGTGGATCTCTTATCTTTAACTTCTGTAAGTGTTTCTAAAAATAATTTGATAGGATACCCTCTACTTGTGAACATGGACTTCATCTTGTTACATTCTAAGTCAAAGTCAACATCTTCAGTAACCATCCGTGCAGCTCTCACCAACTGGCCTTTAACAACTGCTCTTTTCTTGTGATATGGATGTTCACTAGTATAGTGCAGGAAGGCATTGGAGTAGGTAGGTTTCCTATAAATGGTAGCTTTATACTGCTTGTTATACCTGTCATTAATCAATTGTACATCAAGATATGTTATGCTATCTACCCCTACTTGATAAGTGAATTCAAGAAAATTGGTTTTGTTGGTAATATGTTGTATGAATCCTTTGATCAGTTTGATGTCACCTTGCCATACCAGACACATGTCGTCTTGGTATCAGGTGTACCATAGTACATTTTCCTGAAAAACACTATCAGGGAACAACAAATTATGTTCCCAATATGCCATGACACTGTTGGTGAAACTGGCACCACATGGGGACCCCATGGCTACCCCTTTATTTTGTAAAAATATATTCTTGTCAAACATAATATAGTTATTAGAAAGAATCAGATCCAAAAGTGTTTCAACCAGACATATTTTATCATGCTCTTCATTCTTGGACAACATAAATTCTCTCACCCATTCTATACCCAAATGGTGGGGGATGACTGTGTATAGATCTTTTACATCAATCGTAACAAAAATGTTGTTGTCCTTATACTCCAAGTTGTTAATATTATCCAGGAAACTCCATGAATCATGACATATTTGTAACTCCTGGTTAATAAGTGGTTTAAGAATACTATCTACCAATTTAGCACAAACAAAAGTAATCGAACCCCTACCATCAACAATGGGTCTAAAAGGGGGGTTCCTGATATCCTTGTGTAGTTTTGGAGTCCCAAAAATAGTAGGAATTCTAGGTGCTGCCATAGAAAGATACTGAAAGGTGTCTATGTCAATAGACCCTTCCAGAAATAAATCGTCAAGAGCAGTTCTAATGTGCCTGTATGCAGTATTAACCTGATGTAAACTAGCAGGGGTATATACCTCAGAATCCATGTGTTCACGCATCATACTAATGTAGTTAGACTGATTCAAAAACACCATGCCCCCTCCCTTGTCCGGCTTCATAACTCTAATTCCACAATTGTGTATCAAGTCGATGTATTGTTTGTCCTCAGAAATAATGTTAGTGTGCATTAATCTAACATGCGTATCATTATCTGATAGTCTCCTTAAATCTATCTCACACATTTTTTCAAAGGACATTAATGTGGGTACAAGTGGGGGGTTAAACAAACTAGAAACTTGTAGAGAGTTCACAAGTGTAGAATTGGTCCCCATCAGAACCGCTAAATTTAATTTGCGCACATACATTTTAAGATCAACTATCATTTTTACAAAATTAGATTTTGATGGGGGACAAAGGAAAGACCTTTAGCAAAGAAATCGACCATATTTTGATCTACAGTTAAAGCAGTATAGTTGAAAATTTTAAAGTCACTGTGTGTGCTCAATAAAATTTCTGGTTCATTAGGCGCAATTGGTGTTATCTCCTCCTCTTGTTCCTCCGATTGTTCTTCCAATTCCCTTGCCGTCTCAGGTTTGATTGATTGTTCTGGTTGTTGTGGTTTGAATCCCTGTCCACTTGAAAAACTTGGTTGTTAGCAGTTGAACTAGAGCCATTAACATCATTCAACTGCTGCTGGTTAAGTTGTGTTTGGTTATTTGTTATTCTTTCACTTCTACATAAAGGTTCTTCCAGATGAGCATTATGGTGAAAGGAGTTATTGGGACCATTGTTGTTAGGTACAAAATCAGGTCTAGAACCCATATAATCTTGAATACCATTCATGTGGGTGACTGGGGGGGGGGGCAGGGTATGCCTTGTTTTGGACATAAGCCTGTACATCTCTGTCAATTTTTTTCTTTTTGGTGTCTAACAATTTGTTAATGGTAGCATCAATACTTGAATAAATTCTGCAATAGTCATAATTATACTGTTCAAAGTTGTGATCGCCACAAATAGAATGTTCCATTATTTCAAGTTCAGTTTTAAAAGTAGCAATTTCAGTATTATAAAAATTAACCAAAGTTTTAATGAATCCAGCTGCTTGCCTGTCAAATAATGCTAAAAGTTCCTTATGAAAAACAGATTCAGCAATTAAACCTGCAGGGAAGCGCCACTGTATAAGCCCTTTGGGAATGATTTTCTTGTCTAAACATTCAGTTAGATAGGCAACTTCAAGCTGCAGTTTGCGACATTTAAAAAGTTTTTGGTCAAATGCATTAAGCAAATCAGTTATATTACTCACACCACGACGTTGGCTGGCTCCATTTTGGTCGTTCACTGTGTGAATAAAGAAGTTATTATGATCCAGAAAACCAGCCATGCTTGGGATGCTATTGACAGCATTAGAAACATTGTTACCAGCAGTACGCTCCCCTACTACATTCACTTCTTGTCTGGGAGCAATGATAACTTCCTGTGTCCCTTCCCTAATACTTCCTGAAGGTAAACAAGGCTGCACATCGTTGGAACTCGGACTTGCACTTCTATTATGAGAACAGGGTAAATTAAGTCCTTGATTTGATGTTTCTGCCATACTGGAGGTATTAACCATTCTTGTACCTTGCTCAAACTTCTGGGAAAGTGCCTCTACTTTCCCAAGAAACATGTTTATCAATATGGTTAAATTCCCAACAGCATTCGCTTTGTTGGAGTTGCTCTTATGACTGTGACCCATAGTAGCATTAAATTCCTCAGATGTTGATGGAAACAGTAGTTGCGAACCGCTTTCCCCATCTCCATTCCCACTCGCCATGATATCCAACAAAAAACCAAAAAAAAATGAAAAACTACTAAAAATCAAAAGAAAAACGAGTTGAATGGTAGGAGAAAGCTGAAATAAGCAAATACGAATAACGTAATGCTAAAGCAACTAAAAACTTTAATATGGTAAGCGCTTTCAGTGGTAAAAATATTCCACCTTCTTCAGACCCAGAACAACATAAAACTGATGCTTATATAGCTTGTAGTTAATTATCAGTCATTCAATCAACCAATAAAAATAAAACCAGATAAAAGTACAATATTTAAACAGTATGAAACCTGCTCAAAAATGTTACAATGTTAAGTACATAATACTCAATTTATAAATAACATTAAATATATATGTATAACATGTGTAAATGTTATACTGAAAGATCACATTTTAAAAAGCTACTAGGGCAAAACTGAAAATGTATAATATGTGATAATGGCATAAATTCACTGTAAGAACTAAGATATTTAGCTAAATATAGACACATAAAAAATATATAGTAATATGTAAAAAATAATTAATTTCATGCTGGTTAAAGACTAAAATCTGATCATAATAATACTGAATATATGACCAAAAGCAAGGTCCATATTTTTATATATATGAAACTGTGTAAATGTTACTATGTTTCGAATATACAAGCATTTTTATGCTGTTAGTAAAGGTGATGTTAACAATGCTCTTGCTCGGCATATTTTACAATTTCCAACACATGAGTTTTTATTTTTGGTTGTACACCAAACACTTTTAGACCCGAGAGGGGGGCCTTGGCAACTTTTATAGAACAAAATGAGTTGTATTGGCAAATCAAAATGGCTGCATACATTTTCCCTGGTTTAAATGAATTTGTGTCTATTAAAAGCGTGTTAAAATTAAAAGCTTTAAATATATAACATATTAATTTTGCATAAAAGATTTTGAATTTGATACTGTACCTTTTTGTTGATTAAGTTTGAAGCATAGTCACATTTACACAGTTTCATATATATAAAAATATGGACCTTGTTTTTGGTCATATATTCAGTATTATTATGATCAGATTTTAGTCTTTAACCAGCATGCAATTAATTATTTTTTACATATTACTATATATTTTTTATGTGTCTATATTTAGCTAAATATCTTAGTTCTTACAGTGAATTTATGTCATTATCACATATTATACATTTTCAGTTTTGCCCTAGTAGCTTTTTAAAATGTGATTTTTCAGTATAACATTTACACGTTATACACATATATTTAATGTTATTTATAAATTGAGTATTATGTACTTAACATTGCAACATTTTTGAGCAGGTTTCATACTGTTTAAATATTGTACTTTTATCTGGTTTTATTTTTATTGGTTGATTGAATGACTAATTGATAATTAACTACAAGCTATATAAGCATCAGTTTTATGTTGTTCTGGGTCTGAAGAAGGTGGAATATTTTTACCACTGAAAGCGCTTACCATATTAAAGTTTTTAGTTGCTTTAGCATTACATTATTCGTATTTGCTTATTTCAGCTTTCTCCTACCATTCAACTCGTTTTTCTTTTGATTTTTAGTAGTTTTTCAGTTTTCTTGGTTTTTTGTTGGATATCACGGCGAGTGGGAATGGAGATGGGGAAAGCGGTTCGCAACTACTGTTTCCATCAACATCTGAGGAATTTAATGCTACTATGGGTCACAGTCATAACAGCAACTCCAACGAAGCGAATGCTGTTGGGAATTTAACCATATTGGTAAATATGCTTCTTGGGAAAGTAGAGGCACTTTTCCAGAAGTTTGAGCAAGGTACAAGAATGGTTAATACCTCCAGTATGGCAGAAACATCAAATCAAGAACTTAATTTACCCTGTTCTCATAATAGAAGTGCAAGTCCGAGTACCAACAAAGTGCAGCCTTGTTTACCTTCAGGAAGTATTAGGGAAGGGACACAGGAAGTTATCATTGCTCCCAGACAAGAAGTGAATGTAGTAGGGGAGCGTACTGCTGGTAACAATGTTTCTACTGCTGTCAATAGCATCCCAAGCATGGCTGGTTTTCTGGATCATAATAACTTCTTTATTCGCACAGTGAGCGACCAAAATGGAGCCAACCAACGTTGTGATGTGAGTAATATAACTGATTTGCTTAAGGCATTTGTCCAAAAACTTTTTAAATGTCGCAAACTGCAGCTTGAAGTTGCCTATCTAACTGAATGTTTAGACAAGAAAATCATTCCCAAAGGGCTTAGACAGTGGCGCTTCCCTGCAGGTTTAATTGCTGAATCTGTTTTTCATAAGGAACTTTGAGCATTACTTGACAGGCAAGCAGCTGAATTCATTAAAACTTTGGTTAATTTTTATAATACTGAAATTGCTACTTTTAAAACTGAACTTGAAATAATGGAACATTTTATTTGTGGGGATCACAACTTTGAACAGTATAAATATGACTATTGCAGAATTTATTCAAGTATTGATGCTACCATTAACAAATTGTTAGCCACCAAAAAGAAACAAATTAACAGAGATGTACAGGCTTATGTCCAAAACAAGGCATACCCTGCCCTCCGCCCCCCCAGTCACCCACATGAATGGTATTCAAGATTATATGGGTTCTAGACCTGATTTTGTACCTAACAACAATGGTCTCAATAACTCCTTTCACCATAATGCTCATCTGGAAGAACCTTTACGTAGAAGTGAAAGAATAAGAAATAACCAAGCACAACTTAACCAGCAGCAGTTGAATGATGTTAATGGCTCTAGTTCAACTGCTACCAACCAGGTTTTTCAAGTGGACAGGGATTCAAACCACAACAACCAGAACAATAAATCGAACCTGAGACGGCAAGGGAATTGGAAGAACAAGAAGAGAAGATAACACCAATTGCACCTAATGAACCAGAAATTTTATTGAGCACACACAGTGACTTTAAAATTTTCATCTATACTGCTTTAACTGTAGATCAAAATATGGTCGATTTCTTTGCTAAAGGTCTTTCCTTTGTCCCCCATCAAAAAACTAATTTTGTAAAAATGATAGTTGATCTTAAAATGTATGTGTGCAAATTGAATTTAGCGGTTCTGATGGGGACCAATTCTACACTTGTGAACTCTCTACGAGTTTCTAGTTTGTTTAACCCCCCACTTGTACCCACATTAATGTCCTTTGAAAAAAATGTGTGAGATAGATTTAAGGAGACTATCAGATAATGATACGCATGTTAGATTAATGCACACTAACATTATTTCTGAGGACAAACAATATGACTTGATACACAATTGTGGAATTAGAGTTATGAAGCCGGACAAGGGAGGGGGCATGGTGTTTTTGAATCAGTCTAACTACATTAGTAAGATGTGTGAACACATGGATTCTGAGGTATATACCCCTGCTAGTTTACATCAGGTTAATACTGCATACAGGCACATTAGAACTGCTCTTGACAATTTATTTCTGGAAGGGTCTATTGACATAGACACCTTTCAGTATCTTTCTATGGCAGCACCTAGAATTCCTACTATTTTTGGGACTCCAAAACTACACAAGGATATCAGGAACCCCCCTTTTAGACCCATTGTTGATGGTAGGGGTTTGATTACTTTTGCTTGTGCTAAATTGGTAGATAGTATTCTTAAACCACTTATTAACCAGGAGTTACAAATATGTCGTGATTCATGGAGTTTCCTGGATAATATTAACAACTTGGAGTATAAGGACAACAACATTTTTGTTACGATCGATGTAAAAGATCTATACATAGTCATCCCCCACCAATTGGGTATAGAATGGGTGAGAGAATTTATGTTGTCCAAGAATGTAGAGCATGATAAAATATGTCTGGTTGAAACACTTTTGGATCTGATTCTTTCTAATAACTATATTATGTTTGACAAGAATATATTTTTACAAAATAAAGGGGTAGCCATGGGGTCCCCATGTGGTGCCAGTTTCGCCAACATTGTCATGGCATATTGGGAACATAATTTTTTGTTCCCTGATAATGTTTTTCAGGAAAATGTACTATGGTACACCAGATACCAAGACAACATGTGTCTGGTATGGCAAGGTGACATCAAACTGATCAAAGGATTCATACAACATATTACCAACAAAACCAATTTTCTTGAATTCACTTATCAAGTAGGGGTAGATAGCATAACATATCTTGATGTACAATTGATTAATGACAGGTATAACAAGCAGTATAAAGCTACCATTTATAGGAAACCTACCTACTCCAATGCCTTCCTGCACTATACTAGTGAACATCCATATCACAAGAAAAGAGCAGTTGTTAAAGGCCAGTTGGTGAGAGCTGCACGGATGGTTACTGAAGATGTTGACTTTGACTTAGAATGTCCATGTTCACAAGTAGGGGGTATCTTATCAAATTATTTTTAGAAACACTTACAGAAGTTGAAGATAAGAGATCCACAGGTTGGTTTAAACCTATTTTAACTAGTAGAGCATATAAGGATGGTATTACTATCAATACTAATCTAATTACACGACAGCATGACAAAAATGATGACAGTGTCACGTTATGACATCTCAGTTTCCTATCTACTTTTTCAGCTGACACGGCAAGAGTCAAAGAGATTTTTATAAAAAAAATTATAAAAAATTGGGCATTAATTTTGGAAGATCCGTCCATTTGTACTAAGCTAGGTATCAGACCCTGCTTCACTTTTAGAAGGGGTTTTAACCTTAAAAATCTGTTGGAAAGGCATAAGAATGAGCATCTAGGTACGGACAAGTGGGTACATAAAGGTATGCGTAAATGTGGGCATTGCACACAGTGTAAACACATTCAAGTGACTACTGACATCAATATTAATAACAAACACTACACAATAAATGTCTCCTTTAATTGTGAGTCCAAAGCTGTAGTATATGCAGCTTGCTGTCAGGTTTGTCCCTCATTTTATATAGGTAAGACCGAGCAGAAACTAAAACAAAGAATATACGAGCATTTTTATGCTGTTAGTAAAGGTGATGTTAACAATGCTCTTGCTCGGCATATTTTACAATTTCCAACACATGAGTTTTTATTTTTGGTTGTACACCAAACACTTTTAGACCTGAGAGGGGACCTTGGCAACTTTTATTAGAACAAAATGAGTTGTATTGGCAAATCAAAACGGCTGCATACATTTTCCCTGGTTTAAATGAATTTGTGTCTATTAAAAGCGTATTAAAATTAAAAGCTTTAAATAGATAACATATTAATTTTGCATAAAAGATTTTGAATTTGATGCTGTACCTTTTTGATGATTAAGTTTGAAACATAGTAACATTTACACAGTTTCATATATATAAAAATATGGACCTTGTTTTTGGTCATATATTCAGTATTATTATGATCAGATTTTAGTCTTTAACCAGCATGCAATTAATTATTTTTTACATATTACTATATATTTTATATGTGTCTATATTTAGCTAAATATCTTAGTTCTTACAGTGAATTTATGTCTTTATCACATATTATACATTTTCAGTTTTGCCCTAGTAGCTTTTTAAAATGTGATTTTTCAGTATAACATTTACACGTTATACATATATATTTAATGTTATTTATAAATTGAGTATTATGTACTTAACATTGTAACATTTTTGAGCAGGTTTCATACTGTTTAAATATTGTACATTTATCTGGTTTTATTTTTATTGGTTGATTGAATTACTAATTGATAATTAACTACAAGCTATATAAGCATCAGTTTTATGTTGTTCTGGGTCTGAAGAAGGTGGAATATTTTTACCACTGAAAGCACTTATCATATTAAAGTTTTAGTTGCTTTAGCATTACATTATTCATATTTGCTTATTTCAGCTTTCTCCTACCATTCAACTCGTTTTTCTTTTGATTTTTTTATCTATTATTTTAACCCCTGTTAATCTATAATTTTAACCCCCTGTTAATCTATCATTTTAACCCATTAATCTATCATTTAAACCCCTGTTAATCTATCATTGTAACCCCTGTTAATCTATAATTTTAACCCCCTGTTAATCTATCATTTTAACCCCTGTTAATCTATCATTTAACCCCTGTTAATCTATATTTTTAACCCCCTGTTAATCTATCATTTTAACCCCTGTTAATCTATAATTTTAGCCCCTGTTAATCTATAATTTTTAACCCCTGTTAATCTATCATTTTAACCCCTGTTAATCTATCATTTTAACCCCTGTTAATATGTAATTTTAACCCCCTGTTAATCTATAATTTTAACCCCCTGTTAATTTATCATTTTAACCCCTGTTAATCTATAATTTTAACCCCTGTTAATCTATACATTTAACCCCTGTTAATATATAATTTTGACTCCTATTTTGAGAAAGAGGGTGGCCATGTCATGATAGTCACACTTGGGGGTCACTAGTAGTATTTTTTTCCCATTCATGACATCATTTTTAAGTTTTAGGGTACAATTATTTGCTTTTTGTTTTTCTTGTTTCAGATGACATTAAAGGTATTATAGTTTGTGTGTGTATATTTTTTTTATTTTTACTTTTTACTTATTTTTACTTTGTATTTATAGAATTTTATATGGATGGAGGCTAGACGGATGTTTTTGCATGTTGGGATATTATGTATAGTGTCACAAGCAAGACTGTATTGACTATTTCTAAATGTTTCTAAATGTTTATATGTATTTATCACATAAGAGTTTACATGCCCTTTATATTTTAAGTGTATGAAATATTTGTTTTTGGTGTGCTGCACCTTTAAGTTTGTTAATTAACTAAGTCCTGGGATACTACTTAAATGGATGGAAGTGGGGTTGATTTTTGTTCTGATGGAGTCTTGTATAACTTACTTGTTGAAGGATGAAAGCGTTTACCCTACAATACATTTTCCAGTACTTGGTTACTTGCTTCATGAGTGCATTTTTCCATGGTCAGTCCCCTCTGCACCAATGTGTTCTGTACCTTTGCTTGTTTAGTAAAAGTGCTTTGATGTCTTACTTGTGGTTCTTTGTTTTTTTGGAGGTGTTAAGAGATACACAGACTTGATATAGAGTGCACATCATGGAGCAGTTTGGAAGATGAATTTTGTCACCTTTGGTCTAATTTACAGGCATTTAAAGGGGACTATACTTTATTGTTAACCCTGTTTTCAAAACACACCGAACAGGAAGCTAACAGGGTTGTTAGCTGTTTGCAATGCAGTTGGGGGCTGTGAGGTCTTCCCCTCTAACCAACAAGGTTTAAATCTCACCCTTTCTTCAGGCAGTGAGAAAGGTATTCCATTGTTTCATCATTGAGCACTGACCCTGAAAGGAATGGCAATGCTTTATTGTAACCTGCTATTCTACTGAGGCAAGACTTCCCTTTGGATAAAACTATCCCTTCATCTATTACAGAGCATTTATGGCTAAAGCATACTGGCAACAGCGCTCAGAACATTGGGGGTGAGTGTGATTATAATTTAAATTTCAATTCTTCTGGTCAACAGGGACCTGATCTATTTTTTTTTATATTTCAATTCTCTGCTCAGCAGGGATCTGATTCAGTTTTTTGACATACATAAATGGTCTTCATTCAATTGTTTCCTTTCACAATCAGCTGAAAATTATTTAAACAGTAGAGAATTTCCTGTTTACACTCCAGTAAAAACTTGTTCAAAAGCACCAATTATTTAATTAATAATTGACTAAAAAAAGTCAAAAAAAAAAATTTCAAAGAAGATTTTCTCCTAAAAGTGTGTGGTGCAACAACAAAAAATAAATAAAATACATGTATCTTAGTTCCACAACAAAAAAAAAATAAAAAACTATTAGTTTTATTAAAAATTAAAATCTAAAAAAAACAAAACAAAGTTAACTTTGCTTTTATTACAAGGTATATATATATATATGCATTTTACAAAAATATATATATATATATTATTAAAAAAAAACATAACACATTAGACACATTTTATATATATACCCCTATTTTTTTAATAATTGGAGTATGGAATCATTTTCATTTAAGGTAGGTTTGTGTTGGCTTCCAAAAAAAGCCTGCCATGTTTCTTATAGAGAGCAGCCTCCCAATGGACATGAGGGTATTACTCTATGAACAATATGTTTAAAATGTTTGAAAATAATTAAAAAAGTGAGGAATTTACAAACTGACAACATTTACCTTAGGGACTGTTTGAAACTGAAAGTAGTACCCCAGGGGTTTAGATGCTACAAGTTCCCTAACGAAGTTGAAAGTTGCCTCACTTTTTACAAGGAGCTTGTGGATATATTTGACAGGCATGGTTCTGAGTTGATGAAAGCATTTATTGCACACAATGAGGCCCTCATTTGTGAACTTTTTTCTGACTTAGAGAAGTTAAACTCCAAAATTTCTAGGGCCTTACGTTTTCTCTCTCTTACTGTTTGAAATGTCGTGATCAAAAGAGGAAGAAAATAAGGGATTTAAAATGGTATAAGGAAGGGGAAGCAGATCTAAGTAGCCACATTCTCAAGGATGACTTTGACATCAATTTTAACTACCAGCAGAATATTTCTAGTGATTCATCACAGTAGGCAACCGATGGTGACAGTCTCTCATCTTTGGACTAAACCTGTTCCTGAAGTTTTTCAGGGTGATGGACATTACACCAGGCCATCTAATGTCCTTTTAAACAATCCCTCCCTCAGGAAAATGGTAAGGATTGTAAGCTGCAATCAAAGGACCAACAACAATCTAAATTCCTTCAGCTCATATTTGATATACCTATTTGAGGGGAACAAGAGGTGCTTAGGTATACTAGTTACCCACCAAGGGATAGCTTTTTTCCCTACAGTGACTTTAACAATTTTAACTATAGTCATTTGGGCATTATCTTAGACTACTTTAAACTTTATGAAAAGGATTTTACCTTTGTACACAAAACTTATTTTAATGTAGTGGACTGCTTAATTGAATGACATTTTTTTACTATCTGAATTAATTTAGCTTTACAGTTTAATACCGATGCCAACTTAGATGGTTTCATGGGTGAGTCCCCTGATAATGTTTTTAAGAAGAGGAGTATTTTTCAACCCATGGTTTGTCTAATGTTCAGGTGTTTGAAAAAGCCTGTGAGGAAAAAATATTTACCAATACTGCAATGTTTCTGCTAGAGTGCATAGTAACAATTTGAGTAAAGCTGAAAATTATTGTTGACATCTTTACAGGTAGGAGTATTCACATTTTGTAATCAAAGAAGAGGGCAGATGTAATATGGGAAGCTAATGACAATTATGGAGCCATGCTTTCAGTTTTACATGACTTTGATAAGTATGAGTGGGTATCAAGGATATTTCCTAGAGAAAACTTGATTGGCAGTTACATGATTGGTATGGTCTCTTTAGATATTTATTACTTTTTGGCTGTAAGAGGTCTGGGGATGCAGGTTGACAGCAACCTCTCCTTCGACCACCAGATTGCCACTGAGGTCAAAAAGTCCTTCTGTGTGGCACATTTTAGTACCAAGGGTTTTGCATCCAGGAAGAAAGATGTCATAATCTCTCTCTACTCTTCCCTTATTAGACCAATCAGTGAGTGTAATGGCCCATTTGGCATGTACCTCACTAGACACCTGCAACAGCTGGAGAGGCCACAGAACTACATCATGAAGGCATTAAACACATGTCCTACATAGACAGACTCAAAAGACTCCATCTATTCTCTGTCTCATATCGCCAACTTAGAGGCGATCTCTGCTTGACCTACAAAGCCATGTTTGACCCAGCTCTGTTAGAAATACTACATCTAAAGAAATCCAAATACCTCTGCACCACATGCTCCAGAGACCTCAAACTCATTACCACAATTGACAGAACATGCTGGAGGGACAGGTTCCTCACCCAGAGACTGTCCATGCTCTGGAATAGACTTCCCAAACATGTCAAGCAGAGCACCTCACTATCTCTCTTCAAGAGAAATCTTGATGAGTGGATGGGTAATAGAAAGTTCACCCTGGGAATCACTCCATTGGCTCCACTTGACAGAAGCCTGGGAACTAACGTCAGGTGGCACAATTCCAGGGCACTTCTATATTTTAGGCTTGTAAAGGCTCCAGGGCCATTAGCCTAGTACACACCTATAAACCTATGAGCAAATTTCCCCTTACACCATCCATTTTGGTATACTTAGGTACATAAGGATATAACACACCCTATTTAAAGACCAATTGTTGCTGCACAAAATTCTAAAACCTACCCCTATGCAGTTCTGGTTGACAGATTACTGTAACCTTTTTACTCAAAGTGAGATGCACCTCCTCAAGGATTCTTGGGATTTCCTAGAAAGAATTAAGGAAAGTTATTATAGTGGCATCCTGTTTTTTTCTCAGTGTGAATGTTCAAAACTTGTTTTCATGCACTCCAAATTCATAGGTTAGTACTAAGCTAATTGTCCTAGTGAGCCATTTTTAAGCCTAGCCAATTATCCCTTGTGAAACTCAAACCATGCACCTTGTGTTTGTAAGACAAACACCTTAACCAGTAGACCGTCCTCCCAACCAAATGTTGTGGGTCTAATTTTTTGTCTAATTCTGAAGTCAATCTTATTGTTGAATGTATGACTATTGAGTTAGAGAACATCTACATGCACTTTGAAGGCAAGTTCTCAAACAGGTCAAGGGTCTACCTATGGGTGCAGCTTTTGCTCTAGTATTTGCCAATATGGTTTTACTGATTTGGAAAAAAACATTATGTGTTTTCCTGCAAACATTTTAAATACTGTGCCCTTTGATACTGTGATGACATTTATTTTATGGAATTGTTCTGAAGGGGAGGCTGACGAGGTGAGGTTAACTTCCTTGACACTACCATGACAACTTGAGGTGGTAGGTTTGAATTCAAGATACATAGGAAACCTATGTTTAGTAATATATATTTACATTTTAACAGTTATACGTTTATCTAGAAAAAAAGCTTTGGTTAAAGGCCAGTATATACAGCTATCCTGAATGATCTCCCAGAACAAATATTTTTAACTTGGAGAGAAAAAAGTTAGAAAAAAATGTTTTTATCTAGGGGCTACCCCAAAAATAGTCATGGAGATCAGTGGCAATGTTTTAGTGGTTGGAGAACATAGTATAAACCTTTATTAGGGATTGCCTTAACCAATCAGTGAAGAACCTACAACTATTCCAAGAGAGGTGCAACATACAACAAGGTACTAGTGGTGGAATATAATCATAAAATGTTGGACATTAAAAATGTTAATTGTAAAAATTGGAGAATTTTTAAAACCAATGATTGGGTTTTGGACAAATCAGGCCCCCAAACCCAATTTTGTTTAAAAGACTGGGGGGGCATACAAAAACATGTTAGAAAACCCAAAATGCAACCAAACTAAGTTTAGAGAGATCAAAAAATGTGGAACATCCTACTAATGCAGTTTCATTTTAACAGACCTTCTCGTTGCTCTGGACCATTTTTGCAAAAGTAAGGTTTACTTTTCCTCTAGGGAATTGTATCTCCATGGGCATTGCATACATTGGTAAGTGTAATGGGTGTTCAATATTTTTTGTAAGAAGGACTGAGAGAGCCTTCAAAAAGAGAATATATAAATCTTTACAACTTAAGGTTTGTATGGAGTTTTCCAGTTTCAAGTCTGGGATCCTGCAGATAGTTTTGATTTAACCAAGGGGTGGATCTTGGGAGAACAAACTTGAATACAGGGAATTATACTGGCATTGAAAGCTTGATTAATCTGTATTTCCAAGCTTAAATTAATCTATATCTTTAACCCCTGTTTGAATATAACGGTGGGCAAGTTGTGATAGTCACAACTCGGGGATACTAGTGGACTTTTTTGCCCCTATTGATGACATAGTTATTATGTCTTAGGGTAAATTTATTTATTTTTGTTTTTCTTGTATGAGATGACATGACCCCAAAGATATTGTAGTTTGTGGATGTATATACATATATATATATATATATATATATATATATATATATATATATATATATATATATATATATATATATATATATATATATATATATATATATATATATATATATATATATATATATATATATATATATATATATATATATATATATATATATATATATATATATATATATATATATATATATATATATATATATATATATATATATATATATATATATATATATATATATATATATATATATATATATATATATATATATATATATATATATATATATATATTTTTTTTTACTTTGTATGTATATAATTTTTATATTGGTGGAGGGGGGTCTATATCACTTTGTCAAATCTCACATCAGCGAATACCTCTTCATTGAACACCTATTAATCAAAGCTCCTAATCAGTGAATGGATTATTCAGTGAAATTTACAACAGTAGGCCATGCTAGCGACTGAGAACAAAATCATAAAATTTAATGCCTATGCAGGTGGGGGGCTATGTTTTCACATGGCCCAATATGGGTTCTGCACCCCCACACCCCCCTAACTAATTATACCAACTCTGAGATCACACTACAGTGAGGAAAAAGGGCAAATTCCAGATGGGGGGCAACTGTTGTTTTGTGCTAGGAAAGATTTTGTTGAAAAGTCCATTCACTGATTAGAAGCTTTGATAAACAGGTATTTGGTGAAGATGTATTCGCTGATGTGGGAGTTGACAAAGTAGTATAGACACAGTAGAGGATGGATGAATTTTCATGCTTGTTGGAATATTATGTATAGTGTCCAGTGAAGATTGCATTGACTATTTCTAAATGTTTCTAAGTTTTTATAAGTATTTATCACAGAAGAGTTTATAGTCCTTTACATTTTAAGTGCATGAAGTACTTGTTTCTGGTGTGCTGCACATTTACGTTTGTTAATTAGTAAAGTTCTGGGATAGTTTTTAAATGGAGAGAGGTGGGACCATTTTTTGTTTTGATGAAGTCCTGTACTAACTTACTTGTTGAAGGATGAAAGCACTAAAGCTTAGGGTTGCCACCTTTTTAATAACCAGAGTGGGACATTTTTTATAGATTCATGAGATTTTTCAGGATAGACAATGACCATAGCCATTGCAAAGGACAGAATTTCACTTTTTTACCAAAATAGAAGTTTATTCTTGCAGCCTTTGAGTTGCTTATGCTGTTTTATAAAACATTTTGGTTTTTCAGATACAAAATAACTGTTTTGTTGAATCTTTGTGTCCTAAAATTTCAACACATTTGCCATTTTTTTTTTAGTTTTTACCACAGGACACAATGGCTACAAAACAGACTGTCCTGTACAAACAGAAACAGGTGGTAACCCTACTTAACTCATTACATCCAAGTAATGCCTCCAGGTGCATCTGCAGTTAACTCCTACTGATAGCCCCAGGTGGCAAATATTACTTGTTCATATTTGCATCAATAATTACAAAACAATGCTATGTACAAGGTTTTAAAAGATTTCATCTTAAAGTTTATGCAATGGCAAACTCATCTGCATTAATATTTAACCTCTGTCTAGTGCAGGTAAAGAGATATTAAATGTTGGTTGGTACTTACATATTATTGCAACCACATTTTCCGACATGCTGGACTTTCTTGTCTTTTACTCAAACAACAACAAGGGAGTATAATCAGGAAGGATAGACTGATAAAATCTCTTCTAGGATGTTGGTGTTGGCTTTGTAAAATAAGTAAGGGTTCATATTTGAGGATTTGTGGCTAGTGTGCTTGAAAGACATCAAGCATTGAATTCAGTGATCATCACAGTGGCTGCGCATATATACGTACGTTGGCCTGAAAGGAGTGTGCGCAACTTATAGCGTACAATGTTAGATGCACACATGCACACTTCCAATGGAGTAGCTGCTTTTAAGCATGCTAGCCACAAATCCGCACATTTGCAAACCCTTAATCGTTTTTACAAACCCATCACCAAGATCCCTCAAGAGAGTGTTTTAACAGTCTACCCTTCCTGATTACTTTGTAAGAAGTTAGACAGGGTACTGCTTTACTTCTCTTTTCTGATGGCTTTCTGTTCTCAGGGCAAAGACTGAGAAAAAGGAATGTGTTTTATGTAGAATGGGGGACTTGCTTAACTGACATCATGAGATGTTGGCAGTAAATAGGGAAACCTATTTTTGAACCTTATTTCTTCAGCCGATGAAGTGAGAAACCTTCCTAAAAACCCAAACACATTAAAGAAAACATGTCTCTAAGGTTTTTTTCATAATTCATTGGTCCCAGCTGACACAAGGAGAAGCAACCAGCATTAGTGCTAAAATGTGGTTGCGATAATATTATATTGCGATAATATTATATTTATTTAAATAGATATAATTTTCACATTTTTCTAAATATCTCAACAACCAAGTAACATGGATAGAACTCCTTAGCCTCACACAAAAGCTGTCTGCTAGATGAACAAAATGCTGCTGATAGTATGTGTGTAACTTCAGTGGTTGCTGAGATATTGTAAGTTGTTTACAAAATCTCTCACAAACACTAACCGTTCCAGTAAATATAACAAGTCAGCAGAAAACTGGAACTGGAGTAGTAAAACAGTGATTTATTCAGGCAAAGCAGGACAACTTGTAAAATAAACGCTCCACAAAACAAACTCATGCGTTTTCATCCAAGCACCTCCCAGACTTCATCAGATAAAGACAGGTGCCATAGCAACCCTTATACCTGCAGCCACAGCTCATCTTTGTCCGTCAGGAGCTCACCAACTCAATATACAAAACATAGTCTGAAAGAATAAAGAAAATTCTGTCTCTGATGTAAAAACCAAGTACTAACACTGTTCAAGCACAGCATCTTCTTCATCACAGATGCCACATTTCTGCAGAAAAAAGTAATTAACAACTAAGACAGGAATGCGATGCCAGTCTGCGACTCTGTAGCACTTTAGAGATTTGACAGATAAACTACGACTGTGCCCCACCTACAATAAAAAAAATAAAATAAAAACATCTCGGAAATACACAACCTCCCTTTTGACAAAACAGTAATTGGATTTGTCTCGAGCTTTACCACTGATTGTTTACAAAATATTACAAACATAATAGTACATTTACTGTGACTTATAAAATTCACTTTAAGATCTAGAACCTAAAGAATACTACCACTATAAAATAGTTTGTGGTGGAGAGTGTGCCATTTTTATTTCTTTTATAAACCCTATGGTTCCAGAGATATGAACATTTGCTTGAAATGTGAGCAAGTAATTTGATTCTATTTGAAAATATTTGTATTCATTTTCAAAAAGAAAAACATGTATACAGGTTATGTATGACAGTGAAGTATTTACAAATTATTTAAACAGGTTAGCTAAAAGCAGTAAACATATATCAACATTAAAACCAAAATAAAGTATTTACAAGGGTGTCTATTGTTGACATATAATCAACTTTCTATACAATTGTTTCCCGATTATAATTTGCTACAGTCATTACTCTCCAACATTTCAGTTACTTTTTGCCATGCTATATATAATGATGTAGTTACATTGTTGCCATGCTATATATAATGATGTAGTTACATTGTTGCCATGCTATATATAATGATGTTGTTTTTTCAGTTCTTCCTTTAATAGTGTTCATTTCCAATTGCGATACTGCTGACACTATATTCCTGTATTGCTTAAAAGTTGGAGAATCTTTGGATTTCCAGTTTAATGTAATGTTCTTCCTTGCAATGGCTAGAAGAGTCCACAAGATTGCATATTTTGTTTTGGCACACAGTCAGGTACAGGTACATTAAACAAAATAAAAGATTTAGAAATCTGGAATTTGTCATTGAATACCATTTGCAGAAAATAATTTATTTTATCCCAGTATGGTTTAATTAAATGGCATTCATAGAACATATGTTGCCAGTCTGCTTTTATTCTTAAATCACATCTCCAACAGCCAATAATTTTTTTTAAACATAAGTTCCATTTTATGAGGGGTTACATAAGATCTGTGTATGAATTGTCATGCAAAGAGTTTCCAATGTAATGAAAGTGATGTCTGCTTTGGAGAGAGAAGAATTATTTTTTTATCTCTATCATTTGGTACTTGCCCATTAACTAATCTATAATAGTCCCATATTTTGTCATTATTATACGTTTTTATTTATTTTTTGTTTGTTTTATAAATAGATGATAAGTATCCTTTTCCATTAATTGTCTGATTCATAAATGATATTATATGTTCTATGAAATTAGGAACATTCTGTCTTATTGATGGTTGCAGTGTTTCTTGTTTGCTTAATATATAATTCCTGTATATGTAGCCATGAACTATTTTCTATATTTAATTTCCTTTTAATTTGGTCTTTTGACAGAAGTTTTCCAGAGTTTACCAATTGATACCAATATATTAATCCCTTTTCTTTAAGCATTTTGACTACTTCTATATCAAATGTTATTATATTGCCTTGTGTGTACACTACTGGATATAGTAGAAATGACCATGCTTTAATATCAGGATTGCTATTAAAAAGAATTTTGAAATTTTTTAAGCTATAAGTAATGTATTTATAACTTATATTTTTATGTTTATGTATCATCATATATTCCTTCATCAGCCATAGAAAATTGTTTGATATGAAATCAGTATATTTATTTAATACAAATCCCAATTTTAGCCAGATTTTCTCATGAACTAGCTTCAATTTTGATGTATATCTTGTATTTAGCCATAATGATATTGTTTTAATAACAGATGAATGTAAATATACTTCTATGTCTGGTAAACCTATGCCACCCATATCCCATTCATCTAGATGATATTTCATATCTATCTTTGGCTTTTTTGGATACCATAGGAATTGTATTATTAAATCATTTAATTGCTTAAGGATTGAGTTTGCTGGTGGCAAAGAACAAGCTTGTATGACATAAGGAATTTTTGGAAATATGATCATTTTAATTATACAGAGCCTTTCTTCCATTGAAAAGAATAATTTATTCCAACGTTGTGTTATATTTTTAATATTATTTAAGATCTCTTTATAATTTGTTTCGATTATAGTATCTAGATTGTTAGTTATTATGATTTCCAAGTATTTGATTATATTATTGGTGGGGCTATATGTATGGTATATTTTATTTAGATCTTTTTTATTAGTATTTATAAGCAATAGATTTGTTTTGTTCTCGTTAAATTTAAGACCTGACATTTTTTGAAAATTTTGAATTGAGTCTCATAATGCTTTTAAAGAGATATTATTATTCTTTAAAGTATTTAATATATCATCAGCAAAAAGTTGAGTTTTAAGCTCGAGGCTGTTGTCTAATTGTATTTCTTCAATCTTTTTATTCATACGTATATTATTTGGTAAGGGTTCAATAGCTAGTGCAAATAATAACGGGGAAAGAGGACAGCCTTGCTTTGTGCCTTTTGTTATTTTAATAGATTTAGATAGACAAGATGCCAGTTTTATATAAGCCAATGATTTTACATATAATGATTTTTACTAACAAGGTAAAGTTGTTTGAGGAGCCATATTCTTCTAAAACTAGCCATAGATAATCCCAGTTCACTGAATCAAATGCACTATTTATGTCTAAGCTAATAACATTCATTTTGTTTTTTGTAACATTTATATAATCAATTAAGGAAATAATTATTTTGATGTTGTCATAAGTGTTCCTATCTTTTATAACACCTACTTGATCCTCCTCTATCAGAGATGGTAGTAACTGTTTTATTCAAGCAACATGTATTGCCATAACATTTTTATAATCTATATTAAGAAGTGAAATGGGTCTGTATGATGAACATTCACTGGGATCTTTACTTTGTTTCAGAATTGGTGATATTAATGTGTACTTCCAAGAAGGAGGGATGTCTTTACCATTTTAACTGATGTAAAGACATTCAATAACAGCAACAGAACCTCATTAGATAGTAGTTTCAACATCGCTGGGGTGATATTATCGATACCTGGAGCTTTGTTTAATTTTAGCTTATTTACTTGAGCTTTAAGTTCTGTCATTGTTATTTGCTTATCTATTAGTTGCACCTGCTCCTCTAATAACCTAACTTTAACATTGTTTTTAAGATGTAATTTGATTCTGACAAAAGGCTTAGGCTCTGCTCATTGGAAGTTACAGGGAAAACTTCCTGACCTTCACTGGAATGAATGAGTTAACCTATGTTAACCTATAAGACATTTTCTGTTGCTTGGTTACTTGCTTCATGAGTGCATTTTTCCATGGTTAATTCCTCTGCACTACAGATTTTTCTGATTTGGGTTGTTTAGTAATGGTGCTTTGACATATTGTTTGTGGTTCTACTTGTGAAGGCTGCCAGCCTAGCTAGATAGAATTTTGTAAATAATTCAATGTCTTTGTAAATATTAATATAATCCACAAGCTTGTTTCACAAATGTAAAGAGAACTATGTGTTATGATTAAACTATACGTTGCACTGATCTTCAAACCACAGTGCACCCTGCTGGAGGAAAGCTGTTAAGTAAGGAATCTTTCAACTGTGTTTGATCTTAAGCTTGGATACGGGATGTCTGGACCAGCAAACTCTTTATTTTATTTTAAGATGGAGATAATTGATAGATTTTTACATGTAAAAGTGTCTTTTGTTGATGTGGCTTCATGGCCAGGTACAGCTTACAAAGAAATGCACATTTTGAGTTTCTGTTAGCCTGTGAATTAAAGGAGAAGTGATAAAAAATTATGTAATCTGAAGTGACTCAGCAGTACTGGGTGTTATCAATTTAAGACTTTCTCAGAGAGAAAGATAGAGCATTTTGTATTTTGTCTGAAGCTGACAACTCACCAGCAGTTTGCCTTGTAAGTAAATCTATTTAGGACATAGTTTATTTTAGAGTTAGATCGGAATTTAGCCAGATTAGTCTAGCTGTTTTCTATATTTATGTCAGACTATCCTACAATATTGTTTTAAAGTTCCTGTGATTTCTAAACTCTTGATCAGCACTGTGTTGAATTGATGAGATTTGTCTTGTGTTTTTTATTACAACTGTGGGTGTTTTGTGCAGAGATAATTTAAGCTCTCGAGTACTTGCACGTATTTGGTGATACTGTCCAAGCCACTCCAATAGTCTTGCTGTTCGGCACACTTGCTATTTGGATAACAGTAATATTACACAGTGAAATTCATCACCCTTTGGGAAGGGCCTTATAGTATCTGATAATAGTGGTTGGTGACAGTTGGTACTACCTTATAGTCTGGGCAGAAAGGGGGAATACTGGCGAACCTGTGCCAGCCTTCCTCAGGAGTGTCTGTGTGTTTGTATCTAAATCAAATCTTAAAGTGTGTGTGTGTGTGTGTGTGTGTGTGTGTGTGTGTGTGTGTGTGTGTGTGTGTGTGTGTGTGTGTGTGTGTATGTCAGATACTTGGGCAGAGACACAAAACACTTTTTGGACAGAGAGGGTGCTGGAGGTTTTAGCTTGACCACTAGGCTGAGATCTGGACCATATAGCTGTGCCACTGGGGAGTCTTATTGGGGATCTGGAGAGAAAGGGAGAAACTAGCCCCAGACTGACTGTGATCTCTGTGTGCTCTTAAGTGAAATTGTACTTTACTGTTTGTGTACTTGTTATCCCCCCAATGTGAATGCCCCTCACTGGTGTTAGTGGTGAGGACTGAGGCTGCTTGATTACTGGGCCAGTGCACGGACATCACACTACTGATAACAGTTTTGACTGTGTCATTTTTCTATCACTTCAAACAGTGCACCAGGAGTATTTCAGAAAAAAAAATCCAGCCATAGGTGGCAAGATTGACAGAAAAAGTGCGCCAAATCTGTGGCTTCACTGAATTTGTCCTAGCATATAACTGCAAATAGCAAATTCTTAATTATTTTACAGTCTGTTCATCCTGAATAACTACTATCATAAAAAATAACTATATATCTATATATAATAGGTCTACTGAACATTCACAATTTATATATATATATATATATATATATATATATATATATATATATATATATATAGATATATATATAAGCACTTTACTATCTCGAAATACTGAAATCTCGAATTTCAGTATCTCGAGATGAAAATGCCGAAAGTGCAGTTGGGCATAACTGCACTTGATTGAATTTGAAGTATCCAGTTCATGGTTGTGGTGGTGCAGTATGTGGGATTTGCTGTGTTTATAATGTGTGATGTGCTGTGGGATATGGTTTGCCTGCCGTTGTGTGGATATATGTGGAGATTTAGGTAAGTGCTATTTTTTAAGGGTTTTGGGTAAGGATTTGAGTGCATGTGAGTGTGTTGGGAAGTTTTAGATGTAGCGTTTATATCACATTATCGAAAGATGAAAATAGCGAACGCTATTTCATCGGCCCCCAAACATCTAAACATGAAAATATTGAACATTCAGAACAGCAAATTTTTTCCCATGGAAAACATTTGCTGCTCAAAACACAGACACACAACACAAGCACGTCAAACAAACAGCAACCACACACATACACTTAAAGTCCTACATCTAATGCTACACTAAACTAAACATACACTACTATCTACCCACTTACCTTAACCCAAACCCTAACCCTAAGGTCCATCACTATCACACACTCACTAACCCGTGCACTATCCCTAACTCACTTAAACCTCCCCTAACCCTAAAATCTGTCACTATCGCACACACGCCTAACCTCCGCCCTAACCCTAACTCACTTAACCCGCCCCTAACCCTAACGTACAAACAATCGCACACTTAGGAACCCAACCCGTAAATTTCCACAATAGTGCTAAGAATAGCGAAGCCACAGAAATGGGCAACCAAATTCTTTCCCGAGGAAAGAATTCACTGTTCTCCAGCTTCGCTATTCTTAGCGTTTGCTGAAAAGTGTTCACTATCAGAACATTCGAAGTTTTAATACTTCGATGTTCTGATATAGACCCTAGATGTAGGTTAGGGTAGGTAGGTAAGAGTGTGAGTGTGTAAGTGTTGAGAGTGATGGTGTTTGTACGTATGTGGTGTGTCTTTATGCAAAGGGAATATAGAGTATGTAGTGGTGGGTTTAGTGTCTTTGTCTTTTTAGTGTGACCTTGGAGTTAGTATATATAAGTAGCAGGGGTGTGGGGTGTGTGTATTTGTGTTGTTGTATTTGTGTGTGTTTTGCTGGTTTGTTGTAGTGTGGGGAGGAAGGTGTATGTATGTTTTTTTGTGTGGTGGAGTGTGTATTTAAAAGTTGCGATTTTGAATTTTGCGCTTTTAGGATTTCGATATTGTGAATGATTGGCTTTATAGTCTCAAGATACTGATATTCAAGATTTCAGTATTTCAAGATTATAAAGTGAATCCACACACACACACACGCACACACACACATATATATATATATATATATATATATATATATATATATATATATATATAAATTATATTTTTTGCCATGGAACAGCTTCACCCCCCCTGCACTGCTTATGTTGGGGGCTATGACCTTCACAACCCTTGCTAATTGCATATACCAACTCAAAGGTTGCACAACAGCAGAATAAGGACAAATTCCCCTTAACTCACTGCACTAGGATCCCACATAAAATGCTGGTAGCAAAAATTAAATTGAAAACATTTGTTCATATTAGCATTTGCTTTTTCAAACTGCAGTCATATATATAAATATCTATATTTTATCTCTCACATCCTCTATCTTATCTATATCTATATGTGTGTGTGTGTGTGTGTGTGTGTATATTATATATATATATATATATATATATATATATATATATATATATATATGTATAAAAAAAAAATATATATAGCCGGGCATACTTCCGCAAAAGTGCTTTTTACTGAAAAGAGCACTTTTGCAGAAGTTTGGCTGCAGCTAGAGGGAGTTATATGGGAATGACTGTTGCAGAGATCGTACTATAGTGCAGATAAGGGAATATTCCCTTTTCCTCACTTTTGTGCGATCTCGGAGTGAGAATATTAAAGCAGGGGGTGTGGGGGGTGTAGTGGGGCTTGCTCCCTTGCATGAAAGTAGATTTATTGTTTTTTTTAATGCACTTTAATGAAATAGCTTTTTTGGTAAAAGCACTTTCATTAAAGTGTGTTCAGCGATTGTGGTTTCAGACTATTGAACTTTCATTCAATAGTCCTGGATCCATATATATATATATATATATTTATATATATATATATATATATATATATATATATATATATATATATATATATATATATATATATATATATATATATATATATATATATATATACTGAAAATATATATATATATATATATATATATATATATATATATATATATATACTGAAAAAAAAATATATATATATATATATATATAGAGAGAGAGAGAGATGTTCACCTATTTTTACCTAAAGCTCCAAAACATATTCTTTAAATTTCTTTCATAGATTCACAGGTATATACTAGGCTAATGACCACCAGGTCCTTTATAAGCCTAGCTGTTCAACCCAACCCATTTGTGTCCCTATGTATGGGACAACTATTAGGAGGGGTATGTTAGTTAAGCAGTTTTTAGAGTTTATGTGGGAGGGGGTATTTTATTTTGTGCATTACTGGCTGTCTCTTTTTATGGGGCCAGACCTAGGGTAAATTTCTGATTTACCATCCATCCATTGGTCAAGGTTACACTTTGATAGGGTTAGGGATTGCTTCTGCTTCACGTGGCTGGAGAGTCTGTTCCTGAGCATGGGAATCCTCTGGGACACATATCTCTTTCTCATACCAATGTGTCTTATTTATGTCACAAGCAAAATTTAAATCCTTGGCTCTAGTGGTTTTGATAATGATAATTTTATGGGTGTGAAAAAACAGCATGGATCCAAAGATGCCTTGTATGTCAGGCCCCATTGAATCAATACATATCTCCCCTTATTAATCAATCCCCGGGATTCATGAAGCTTGCGCCAGGAGCAGGCATAGCGTAGGCGGTATAACACCAAATATGGCCGTCGAGCGATTCAGGTACGATCCAATTCCACGTGCACTACCGGCATACGCCAGAACTGTGCAGCCCCCGGCGTAGGTATGCTAATCACCCCATGTGCAGTGTCGCACCATGCAAATGAAGGCATATAGTGATTCATGAAGTGGTGCAGGCATAGTGTAAGCCCACGGAAATGTAAACCAAAAAACACGGTTTACATTTTCCCAAACAGAACATCAGAGCTATGGAAGAGGGCCAGACCCAGGTATCACAATGTTAACATATGCCAAAGGCGAAATACACAGCCAATGGCATAAGAAAAGATGCACAACATGTAAATAACAACATTTAATGTTATGTCCACAGTAACACACAGCACAACCGCAGGGCATGTGTGTGGAAGCTGTAACATAAAGAAATTATATAAAAATGTCATAAAATCGCAACGTAATAGAAATCAGGTTTACAGCATAATACACAATGGTAGGCATGGAACACCACAACCAAGGTGCAAGGGTTGCTAAGGGCCTGCGATAGTGTTCGGCACAGTAACTATGAATTAGTAGTCAATACCATGCAAATGAGGCAGATAATATTGAATCACAAATGTCCCGCCGAATGAAGGTTGTACCATACGGCACAGCGGTATAACACCGAGGAGTGGCTCAGAGGAGATACATGACATCAGCAGAGGGGTGTGCCACCGTAGCAGTAAGCACATTGGAGCAATGCAAATCTGGCCTGTCCATTGCTAAGCAAAGCTGCAGGACAGGGGTGGGGAGGAATCGTTTAGCTGAGAGCACACATGGTGCCCAAAAGCGCATGTGTACGAGGATGAAAACGTGCCCAAATCCTAGTAATCGGATGTACGCGCTGCAAACAATAGCAGAAACAGGAAGGTCAGGGGATGAAAAGAAGGAAATGCGGAAGTAGGGTAATTGCAGTACTAATGAGCAATCAACAGCAATCAACCCATGAAGGCCAATCGACGGCAGCTGACAAGTCTGCTTGCAGAAACCTGCAAAACAGGATAGGGTAGGCATTGGAATGCAAAGAAAGGAGGGGAGGTATTGGATTGCAAAGATAGGAGACCTGACACAGCAGAGCAAAGCAAACCAACAGCAGACCGGCAGTACACACATAACGCAAGATACGCCAGGAAAGTACAAATGAAAGTAGGCTGCAGGATGCACGCCAGAAAATGGTAGGTGCAACGTGCAGAAATGTAAAGGGAAGGTCAAGAGGTAATCCACGGCAGGCAAATGTAATTCAACACCAAAGGCACCACAATAGTAGTTCCGGCAGTAAAACACATAAGATAACCTGTAGCTACGATCGTACATACACACCCTATGACATCATCGGTGTTCACAGCACAATAGTATAAAGTGTGAAAGCATCCAACACACACCTGTGTATTCCCAAACACAGCACCATAGGTGTAAACACACGGGGAACTTTCAAAATGTACATGTTGGGAGCTGTCATAGCTGTGATTCATCAGCATGTGTTAGAGACTGACAGTGTTGTGGAGGATGATGCCGACAACCACCGCAGGCTTCGGAGGAGAAGGAGAGTGTTCAGACCAAGGGTAACCTACCAGGGGCTACATGACCTGGAGATAGTAGAGCATTACAGGGTGGACAGGGACATCTTACAGCAAATAGTGGAGCTGTGCCGGCCACGCCTGAGAACCAGAAACAACAGAGGGGAACCCATCCCAGTGGACACGAAGGTATGTGTAAGCCTGTGAATACTGGCCACAGGTACCTTTCAAAGGCCAACTGGAGATATGATGGGTATCTCACAGGCATCAGCATCCAGGGTACTACACCAGTTCCTGGATGCCATGTTACCACATGCCAATGAGCAGATATACTTCCCCAGAACTCAGGATGAGTTGGCCAGCAATATGCACCACTTCCACCGTGTGGCACAATACCCAGAGGTACTGGGTGCGATAGACTGCACGCACATACAAATCAAGTCACCACCCGGTGAGCAGGGTAGGAGCTACATAAACCGCAAGGGATTCCACTCCATCAATTGCCAGGTCGTGTGCAATGCCCAGGGCATTATCATGGATGTGTGTGCTGGCAGCCCTGGAAGCTACCATGACTCCCAGATCTGGCATGCCTCACAGCTGTGTCAGGTATTTGTCAGGGGGGACATCCCACATGGCCATCTCGTGGGGGATGCTGGCTATGCACAGGAGCCGTGGATGATGACTCCCATCAGAAATGCACACACACCCATGCAAGAATGCCATAATGAGGCACACGCACAAACCAGAATCATCATAAAGCGTGTGTTCGGGATGCTGAAATCACGGTTCCGGTGCTTGGATACATCTGGTGGAGCCTTGCAGTACTCTCCAGGCACATGTGCCCACATCATCATAGTATGTGCCATACTACATAATATGATCCTGCGGAAGCAGCTGCAGCAGGGACAAAATGGTGAAGGCCCTCATAGCCCACCGCAATTGCCAAGGCCATTACAGGCACAGAGGAATTCAGACCATGAACACACTGTGCCAGCCCCAGTAGGCAGATGGAGGCATGCCCAATATGCCTACGCCTTGGCAAAGAGGGAACATATAGCACATACTCTGACAGTGTAGGCCCCTATGGACTGACACCTCTCCACCTGCACACAAACTAAAATGGATGGCACACAAACATGACCACCTGTAAATTGTAATGTATAGGTGGCCCAATGTGTAACTCCTACATAGGCAGCCCTCAAACATTGTAAACCCAACAGCCAGTGGAACACGGAATGCCAACACCTGAACAGTACATGAGCCTTACAGCATATGATGGTGCTGTGTGCCTGCCACGTTCCCCACCAGATATATATATATATATATATATATATATATATATATATATATATATATATATATATATATATGTACACATATGCATATATATAATACAGATAGAAAGGGCAATAGAGGGATGGATTCAGCGATATCTGCAACTATAATAGATAGTTCAACGACATTCATAACACCTTGGAGGTACAAATAAATAGGATACCGCCAACCATGGAATGTGTAACATAACGACATGCGTAACCACGAGGCTGAAAGACCGATAGAACACAGTACCAAAACAGTACATCCACGAGTAATAGTATGATGATATTGAGGGACAGTTAGTCACCGCTGCCGGTGTTGCGGTCCACGTAGGTACTGTGTTCAACTGTGTCTGTGAGTGCCGTAGTCTGTGTAAGTGTGTGTTGAGGGTGCCGTGTGCATCTCTGTGTGACTGTAATGTGTGTGTGTGTCTGCGACATGTGTTTGTTAGTGCCAAGTCAGAGGCAGATCAGTACAGTAGGTGTGGGTATAGCTAGCCGTAGGCATACGGTTACTACCTGTCCCACAGTAGGAGGGACAGCCCCACCCTGGGCAGGTGTGTCCTGACATAAAACAGTACAAAAGGCAAATGTCCGAGATGGTAGGACATAAATATGTCCCATATATAATGTAACAGTTGTATTTAATAGTTATGCCTGTATGTAAGAAACGTAAATGTTACATGCAATATGATAAGTAGCCAAAGTCACACAACAATAGGTATGTAGTGAGGATAAAAGTATGTGCTACCTGTGTACTGACCATGGCTACGTGTTGGCATGTAAACACCGCTTTGTGTCCCGCAAGTGTCCAACAATGACCATATGAAAAGGTGGCAACCCATGGCAAACAGGCTCTTTTAACAACACAACCACAATGACTGCAAATATCTGGGACAGAAATACAAGGGATAGCTGTCACTTACACATATCCCTTGATATATCGCTGCAATTACGGAGGTATGCAAGTAGCAAGCTCACCTGCAGATGATATAGAAACCAATTAACAACCGCCCAACGTACAATCCCGTAATATAAGTCTACTAACTTTTAGCTCTCTAATTAGGGACGGAGCCCACACACATATATACGGATTATGTAGAAATGCAACACCCACAAACCTGTATATGCTACGTACACCCACCGACATCCCCTACACTAGAAACTAAAGCAATACAGACTGTAATAGCAGCACAAACATCCAGTCAGTCAATTATATCTGCAGAACCCTCAACATACCGTGTGAGAGACACAATTAAAGGCGTCATGCAAAATTGCAGGCGTTGTATAATGGAACAAACAGCCATGTTACAGGTTTTGTTTGCAATACTCCATTATCAGATGTTGGGATGACAGGTACACCCACATGTTGAACCAAATACTCTAGCTGTCACACACAATCCACGGGGGACATGAATCCAAACTATACTTGTCTCCATGCATAGCAGTTGCAGTTACACATAACAAAACACAATACAGACCGTCTCCCCGAAGGTAGGGCAAATAGGCAACACCCAAGTGGAGAATCCAATTATACCCCACTGTCGCCGCGTAATTGGCGAATGGAGTAGCTGCACAGCTGATATGCAAGTAATTAGTCACTCAGGAACACCAATTGGCAGGATGAATCCACATGTTACAGGTATCGACGTATATAAGGATGACTTGCCAGACATTCAAACCGTATGCTCATACTGAATACCAGTTGAAACACTGTGAGAGAGATAGAAACGAAACGCCGTAATGACAACAAGGTATGTAGAACGCCCGATATGTAAGGTTATGTATAGCATGATCTGTATTAATTAGTTTTACTGTATGCATAGCCTGATTTGCATTAATTAAATGTGTCCGCAATGCATAAAGTGAGGAAAGGTATTTATGTAGTGATGTCTTGCTGAGCATACTAACGCTTGTAGAAACTGTGCGTCCAGCAGTGGGACACAAGGTGCACAGCACAGACACCAAAAGGGATGCTATATGAGGGCGTTAAACAGAACAATTCCATACAACCCGCCGTCAGTGGTAGGGTATGTCCAACAAGGACGTGCCATAGCAGGGGATAGTATATGTTGATATACTGTCACAGCACGCATGTGTATGGGCATATAACGTTAATGGCATATGTAAGGTGGTCCCACTGTGCAAGTATGCTTTGCATTATGGGATACTATGTGAAATATGTGTAATGTATAGTATTATAGGTAGATATGACAGATATTCTACACAGCATAACAGGCATATCATGAATATCACAGGTATCATCTATTGGTATGTACAATAACAGGATACATATGGCCTGTAAGTATGGGACATAGTAATAGCATGATAGCTAATTAAATGGAAGGGCTACCAAGTAACCATGCACAAAGGACATGTAATAGCTTCACAGGTGCATAGTGGGGTACTATGCAGTCTGGCAATTCCATGTGTAAGCACAACTACAGTGTTCACACTAGTGGCACCTCTCTAGGGTAGTGTCCTGTGAACAGCAGAGCCAGGTGTCACCTGCACCTCTGCACAGTACAGCCAATGCAGTGATCCCAGGCCTACATGTGTCTCCCAACCACCAAGGGAGGTATCACATGAGCAGTGCTACTGAGTGTCCCTGCGTGATGTACATAGGACTTATGTTCCAAAGCATGGTGAGTGTCCGGTTTGGGAATGTAACCCACAAGCACATCCCACTCATTGTGGCGTGTGTGCACATATCCATGAGCATGTTGCTCACAGTGGCCTCTGCTTATGTTGTGTATGAGGAGTATATCCATTAATAATGTTGTGGACATGGGCCCTGTCTGATCAGCAGAGGTCACCCCTGAGTATGTAGTATGCAAATGTGTACAGATGTGGTGTCCGTAGTGCAGCCGCATATTTAAACTGTCGGAGCTCAGTAAATGTCATGGCGTGTTAATGTTGTGGCATGTAAAGCTGTAGCTGTTGTGTAAGGTACACCCTAAATGGGGTGGTGTACCCTTAAATGTGTGTAGATGTCTTGAGTTCAGAGGTACAATGGGTGCCTATGTACCAGCTACACACCCAGTACAGATAGGTGTGGCCACGTAGAAGGATATCCATGCCACAGTGGCAATACGGTAACCAAAGGAGTGGGTGCGACATATGTGTGTACTGCAAACATGTACAATGTGATATGTATGTAGGGGACTACCATACATGTGATAGTCAGTGGTGTAATGCAAAGGAGATGTGCATGCACCTTGTGTCATGCAGCTTGATGCCATGATAATCATATTATGTATCTGTCACAGCGACACCCATATGGTTTGAGTCAGTATCAGCTGGCGGAGCAATCATGGCACTTGGTATGCAGGGGTTTGAAAGCTAGGCAGGGAAAGTCCCCTGTGCTAGCCTGTTCCACAGGGAAGCATATACTGAACATGAGGGGCCCTATGACTGAGGACCGTGGTATGCCAAATGTACCTGACATGTAGTAGGTACTATGGTATGCTGGCCTCACTGTGTGTCCTGTCCATGAGCCACATAGCATAACATCTTGAGACACAGGGTACAATGTGCAGGTGGATGTGTATGTTGTCAATACCAGAAAGGGGAATGGTGCTGAAAGGCAATGAGAGGACAATGTAGGATGTGTGGACTCCCGTACCATCAGCAACTGCCCTGGTAACTGTATGAAAGGAGTCCACCATGTGTAGGGGCCATGCTCTGGCCCTAACAAGCCCAACCCGGGTGGCAGCAAAGGACGGGAGCCCAACAATGTCTCTGTGAATGACGTCCTTGATGATGTGCCCCAAAGCCATGCAGAACAGTCCAGTCAGGTGTGTAGGACTATAGTCCCACTCGTGCAATGTGGTGCCACCTGTGTGTAGTGTGATAAATGCTGTGTGTGCCATTCAGGGGCTACAATGTCTGAAACAAGGCTATTACTGAATATGGTGGCCTAGTGGGGAAACATGTAATTCAGAGGTTGGTGGACATCACAGCCTGGGACGTTGGAAGGTGACATGGGGCCAGTGTCCCAGGACATATAGAGTGTAGGTCAGTACTGTGTAGGTGTGACCACAGGGACACCGCGATGTTCATGTATGGATTGCGGCCCTGTAGTGAGTGAGAGGGTGTAATGTCAGCATTGAATCCATCCTCCAGCATGTTGCCAACAACACCCGGGTCTGCAATGTTCCTGAGTGACTGTTGTATGTGACAGGAGATGTGGGTGTTGCCATCGACTACTGACATACCACCATAATGCCTGGTGGCAGTCATGTTTACGTAGCTAGTCTTGGAGTATGTGATGAGGGACCCTGTGGCCCCGCCACGGCTGACCAGTGAGCCACCCCACACATGGGAATGTACACCACTGTGCAACAGCCTACACCTGTTGTTGTACATCATATGTCCATGGAACATGACCACCAGAGTGCCGTCTGTTATCTGGTGTGTACCATCATGGCTCTGTGTGGAATAGCATGATCCATGCAGTTGTGTACATGCTAATGAAGTGCACTGGGGTATGTGTCAGCATTTGTATGTGCATTGTCCATCTGCACGGGTGTCATGATGTTAACAACCACTGTCAGCAGACGTCTGTAGTAGGTGTTGTAGTACTCATGTACTGTGTATGCTGTGATGGGTGTGTTGCCAGGATGTGGCTAACAAGGTTGATTAGCATATGTTCAGAATCCACCAATGAGGGGATAACCCCAGGTGTGTAACACCAGTCACATGGTGGTAGTGTTCATGCCAAGGGTAATGTAGGTCTTGGAGGTGGTGTGTATGGGTTGATCCAGCAGAGCGGAGGGTATGACTCATGGATGTGTCGGTACATGAGTGGCTATCCCAGTGAAGTGTGGGGTAGTGTCAGTCACACATCAATAGTAGCTGTCTGAGGCCCACTGTCCACTATACCGACATAGAAGGTATGTTACCCGTGGGGTATGATGTTGACTCTGTCGCTTGTTACAATGTGTATAGCGGTCCCGGACACAGTTAGTTGCACGTGGAGCACCTCTGATGCATCATGCTAAGTAACTTGCCAGGATGTGTGCAAAACATAGTGGGATATGGGAACCCCTCAGCTGTGGGTGTGCCGGTCCAGGTATGTGCCTGAAAGGTATGGTCTGTCTATAACCTGTCATTGCAGGTGTGCTCTGCCGAGCCTAGAGGCAGGTCTCAGTCACTGCAGAGATGTCTGAGTGGTGCATTATATGGTGTGCCTTGCCTGCGTGCATCACAGAGGAAGATGCAAGCATTGTGTCACATGACCCCATGTCGTGCCTGCCAGTTACCGCCCTGCCGGTGACAGTTATTGGAAACTGTGCAAGACAGGCAGTATAGAAGCAGCAAGAGCCTTACATGTGAGCTGTACTCCCAGGGCTGACAGGTGCAAGTCATCTGTGCCACAGCATTGTGTTTGACCAGGTCAGTCATAGCGGACAGATACCAGATGCCTGTGGAATGACAATAGGAGCATAGGCAACTGTTGAAGTGACACAGTCGGTCATTGTAAAGTGGTATCGTGTCTGGACAAATACAAAATGCTCCCCAGGGCTTGGCCCACACCCTCAGGGCTATAAGACTGGTGAGCTATTGCATGTCCCTGCACACGTAGTCTGCGAAGTGGCATCACAGGGCAGTCACACTAACAAGGAGAATGACAGTCATATCGTACCTGGTGAGGTGTGGCATGGGTGCATAGGTTATGTTGCAGAAGCAGTTACCCGACAGCAAGATGTAAGCGACTAATGCCTTGTGTAGCCTGCTGTGTGGAACTGCAGTATGACTCCCTACAGAGTCATCTATGACTGGTGTGTTGTGAATGTTATAACTCACTATTGGCTGTATGTGATGGGCACACATGAGTCTGTGGTCTATAAGCTGGTGATGTTGTCTTCCATGATGGGGGCTACCTCTGGTGCCTACAGTGAGTATGGAGACGTACTGCACAAGTTGTCCTCATAGGTGTGGCCAGTGGTGTAGATCATGTGAGACTATGTGATGGGTGGGGTGTGTTGCGAATGTTACACATCCCCAAATGACTGTCAGGTGCAGTCAGGGTTGGTGACAGCATTACCCCCAGCCATAGCTGTCAACCTCCTGTCCCCAAACTGAGGAACATTAGCCCTCATACTGTGTGACAAATGGGCAAAATGTGGAACACATACAACTGGCTTACTAACAGCTTCAACTAGGAAGGGCATATGATGGCTAAAATAGGCTGGTGTTACGTATAAAAAAAGATATTCTAATGAATTAATATGATTCCCATCTATTTAGCCATGGCTAGCAGGTAAACAATTTACAACAATGCATGTGTGACAGACCCTTCCAATGTGGAACCTTGAGGAACATGCACCTTTTAGAACCCCAAATGAGGTACGTTCCTCTCTAATGAGGTACACCCGAGAGCTATGCCCCCAGCACGGCTGCAGAAGTGCATCCCCCACAGGCTGTAGTGCCGTATGTTGGGAGGTGAGCATTGAATGTGTACATGAGACAGTTGCTCTATTGCCACATGTACGACATATCCCTCATATAGACAGGCAGTAGCACTGGTACATGACAGTTGGACATGCATGTATATACAACCATGTCCCACAGGATATGTGCGTTACGTGTGTACAACAGCTGTTGTACCATAAGCAAGCTGGGAAGTGTAGGACAGCCAGTGTACCTGTGGGAAATGGTGTGGAATGGGTGCTATAGTAATCAGTAGCTCATGACATGCTCACAAGTTCTGAACAAGTGCCTAGCATGACCATACAATACAGATAGGGTGTTGGATAATATCAACCCACAAGTGGTGATGACAGTCATTTATGGTGGCACCGCACTATAACCCTGCTGAGTATGGTGTGCATGTCCATGAACCATTAGCACTGTAGATGTTAGCAGTACAGATGTACAAGACAGCATGGATATTTGATTACAAATACCTTTGCATGTCACAGGAGTGTTCCACCAGTGGCCTGTTGACAGACTCACAACTACAAAAGGTGCAAGAGTGACATGTGCACAGCACACCAGTGCCAGCTACAGTAGAACAGGGTTAATGTGTTGTACCCCACCCTCATTGTAGCCCATACCACACAGACAAATGTTAGGCATCTGTGTATGTAAGGCTGTGAATGGCCATGACCTATCAGTATAGCTGTGTCAGTGTTGTGAACAACATACAGAATGGGCAGTGTGGGTGAGATGTGTGACATATGTGCACAGTCTGATGGATGATACCAGCCGTGTCACCGCTAGGTGAACATACCTGTACCCATAAACTACTACCTAGGCTGTGGTCAACATTATGGACACTGTGTAAGGGATGGTGCTGTGCAGTGCACCCCCCAACATGGTGACATCTCCAGGCCCCTTAGGTAGTCATATCAGGTACCCATGTCATGTCAGGGTGCCATCCATGAGCACGGAGATCACTGGACAGGCATATACAGCACTGTGGTGACCAATATTGAGTCACATACCACCTGTAAGGGGTCATGGCTATGCATGGATGTGCAATACCAGCCTTCACAATCCTCACCTCCACTATGCAGCATGCTGTCTACCTTGCAGAAGGACATTTGCTACACCATGATGATGGACATGCTACATGTCCATATCCTGATCTATAAGACATATGTCATGGACAGCCACTGTCCTAATACTAGGATCACCACAGGCTGGACAGATCCCTGTGCCATATATGTGACATACTCCTGCCATACCATGCAACCCTGTCCATCAAAGCTGCACATGTCATCCCAGTCATACATGGTGTGATGGCCGCATGGTAGATGTACTATCAACTGACTGGATCAGTAATGTGGCACTGATGCACCTTGCGGTGGCACAATGGCTGTCTTTTACAGCTTGGAAACCATGCTCACACATGCTATGGTTGATAACCATCCCTGCGAATGTCGTCTGACTAGCCATTGTCCCATGTCTATCACATGTGCAATACAGGCGATCCGTGGCAGGATGTTGAACAGTTGTACAGTGCTGTGTAGATGTATATGGCAAAACACATGCATGTACAGGTGTCCATGCATATGTGTGCATTGTCACTGCTCAAGTCCATTACTGCTGTGTCTGTGTTGATATGTGACATATACACAGCATCCAGGTCAACTGTAGTACCGTGGACACATCCAGGCATGTGCAGATAGGTAAGAACACAAGTGCAGGCAAATAGACATGCCCACAGTAAGACAGCATTTACATGGAGTATGAACACTGTAATGAGGTGACACACACATATATGGTGATGATATCCAATGCATAATGGGTGTGACATGTGTGACACAAACACGTCAGTCGTGTCAGTGCCATGATGCTTTGCAAAGATAACTGTGCAGATGTAGTAGATGTCATAGAAATGTATGGGCAGCAGTATCTCTGTACATCTCTGAAACTGTGACCTGTCACCATCATTATGTCTTACAGATAATGCCCCATACACGCCTCCCAGCATACACCCGCCAGGAGGATGATGTCCTCATCCCACAGCTCCATGACAACTATGACTTGTTGTTCAGCCATGTGCCACAGCATGCCCAGCAGCGGGATGACCTGTGGCAGGATCTATGCATGAGGGTGAACGATGTGGGTGGCCATAACCGCACCTACCAGCAGGTGCGCAGACACTGCATGGACTTGATACGACATGCAAAACAGTGTGCCACTGCAATCACCAGGGAACAAGGTGGAACAGGTGGTGGGCCACCAACCCAGCCCCCACTCACACACACCGAGGAGCTACTGGCCAGTCTGGGGACACCCAGGGAACAGCATCCAGAAACACTAGCTGCCATCGTGGAGGTGGGTGTCTCCCAACCAATGAGCCTGGAGTTGCCTGGTAAGTCAGTACTGCACATATGGCTATTATATCCCATGTAGTTGCATGTGTCACTGTACATTATGCAAAGTAACAACATATGCAAGGTATGTGGACACACATGCTGCATACTACAGTATGCTATGTTGTGTATGCACACATGTGCATACTATATGCTATTACACAGGTGAATGTGTTCACATGCACAGTGCAACCTGTGGCTGTCATACAGTCATGGATAAAGTTCATACTGGTGTGTCACCCCTATACAGGTACCTCTGGCGTGCCGCACAGACATGAGTCCATTGCAGGTGAGACTGTCATCAGTATCAGGCATGTTACAGTGTAGATCTATTTGCCATGTGGCCAGTTAACACTTGCACACCTGATGTTTGTTCCAGTCACGATATGCAGGTTGCACCACCCTTCATTCACACAGGCCACCCATGTGCAATATATACAAATGTAATGATACACTGACTTGAAACCACAGTACTTGTCATTGAGACATGTGTGGTCAGCTGTGCATACAACAGTGGAGGTGTTCTACAATGGAGGCATATGTAGTATGCATTGGAACAACATGTGTGGTACGCACACAGTACCACACAGTGAGCTGTGATATGGGCAGCCCACAGGTGTCACCAATGTATCATATGCCCCTGCATTGGGTGCACACATTGTGATGTGCCACCTGACATGCCCCAGACATGTAGTGTTCTGTCTGCAATATTGTCACACTATCGCATGACCTATACCCCACATACCAAACATGCAACCCGTTGTCTGCATAGCCCTGTGGATTGTGACATATCTGACATCTATGGGTGTATGTCATATGGGACAACACAGACATGTGAGATAGATGCCCATCACACACAACTGGCCAACACATGTGCACACATGGCCATGGGGGATGGCCAGAGACATGTAGCCACACAGTACTTGGGATGTGTCTACACCCTGTTGCACATTGTCCACACATGGTCCAATTATAGCCTTAGCTGTCTGATTATACAGTTGATGTGGTACACTGGACAACCTAAAAGCCTGTGTACAGCTACTGGAGGTGTCACTGAAGTCTACCATATACGATCTGTGTTGCAGTTATGGCTATGCAATGTGTACATATTATGCATTCTACAGCAACATAGATGCCTCATGATGCCATGCAATGGCACAGTGTCTGTACTTCACACTGTATAGCAATGTAGATGGCTCACACTACCCTCCCATGCTCATGCACATTTGCTAAACATGCATTCTATCTGTAGGGCATACACAGAATAGTGCAATGTGGTGCCCATTATAATGCTGTACATGTGTCAGGACACCATTGTGTCAGACATGTATGCATGTTAATGCACATGTCAGCAGATTACATGTCAAGGTCACATCAGCCATGTGTACTGTTATCCTTGTCTGGGCCACATGGTGTATCACGGGGATGCATGCATACTACCATGATTGTGTGAACTGCATGGCTACTGATATGACACCTGCTTGCTGTATTGTGCATCCCAGGGAGGTATGCTTACTAACACTATTAATGTCTGAGCTGCATGCCCTCTGCTGTATCACAGGCATGCTGCATGCCATCTGACAAATCACATGCATGGTGTGTCTGTGTGTGTCTGTGTTTGTGTGTGTGTGTGTGTGTGTGTGTGTGTCTGTGTTTGTGTGTGTGTCTGTGTGTGTGTGTGTGTGTGTGTGTGTGTGTGTGTGTCTATTGTACTTTACAGCATTTCTTTGCATTCACAGGTGATGTAGGTGTGTTACCCTCCTGCGGTCCATCTGATGTTAGTATCCCCACACATACTAGTGATGATGAACATATGCATGAGGTACAGGCAGGGTTGTCAGGGGCTGAATCTGTGCCAATAGTTACCATCCCAGGTATGTCCCCCTCTTCCCTGCACACAGTTTTGCTGCCAACACATACCACATCACCAGTGGCCATAGAGGAAGGACAGTCAGCGTCTGTTAGCGTGGAAAAGGAATGTGTGGTGTCTACAGAAGGTGTGTCTACACACCATGGTGTCAGTGTAATGACTGCAGATGTGCCACACAGGCATGTGGCTGGTGCTGCTCATAGGAGGACCTCTGGCAGACATGCACCTGCAGGACAGAGCGCAGCAGCTGGTATCACCAGACGCATGTTCCAGACTGTAATGGTGGCATAGGCATGTGCTGAACGGCAGAACAGAGAAGGGCAGAGGCTGCAGAGGGCTGCTATCCATACCCTAAATGACAACATCCAGGCATTGGCAAATGCTCAACAGCAGATTGCTAATGTTCTGGATAGGCGATTAGGTGAAATGGTCAGACTGCTTGACTGAGGCATGGCAATCCACGAGCGGGAGCTGTCTGTGCTGGAACATCTGGTAGGAGTGAGGCATAGGCCACGTGGACGTAGGCCGGCAACACCACCTAGTGTAGGTCGATGTGAGCATGCCACCTCACATGCCCACTCCCATAGTGCCGGTAGCAGTAGCAGTAACAGTGCAGCTGGTGCTGCGCTGTCAACACCAGGACACAGCAGTGCATGTGGACGTGGCCCTGGATGTTCTCAGTGGGGACACGGTTCCAGCGGACATGTGTTGTCAGACAGTAGCCACTCTGTACCTCCACCTGGTAGTGCCCGTGCAACCCCAGGCAGGCACAGGTCACGTGGCCATGGACAGACACAGTGAGCTGTACAACCTGCTCTGTACAATCTGGGGCTGTCAATTATTCCTCGTGTAGGCCTCACAAATGGCAGAACTGTGTACACACACATACACGCACACAGCAAACACAACTGTAGGGCTCCACAACATCCACATGCATTCTGCACAGACATGTCTAGTCAACTCACCGGCCCTTACACACACACATGATGTTATCCATTGGTGCAGCCTATGCCCCTGGCAAACAAATCACTCTGTGCATATGCTAAAGCCTGTGCTGCATCCCTGTCATCCACACCATTGGTGCAGGGTTATGCACAAATATTCTGATGCACAGGGTGAACAGCATAGTGAGAGGTGTATGTAATATTACCTGTGTATGCAGCATAGTGAGGGATGTGTATGTTGCAGTGGTTGTGTGTGAATACTGAGAGATGTGTATGTAATATTACCTGTGTATGCATAGTGAGGGATGTGTATGTTGCAGTGGTTGTGTGTGAATACTGAGAGATGTGTATGTGACATAGGTTGTGTACTGTCGGCATGCACGGGTCATACCATGTAGTGCAGGTGCAGCATGCATTGTGATGTGTTCACGGTATGTGTCTCGGTTACATCTGTAGCACCATGTTGGTTGTGATAACCTGGTTCCCTCCTATGGTGTACTTGCATGTGCCTACAGGTAGCAGTGTTTGCAGTCCCCCACATGTAACTGTGGATTACTCACAGGCATGTCTGGCAATATCAGCATGCTACATGTACCCTCAACCTGACTGTTGGAAACACCAACATGACACAGATGTCTGCACATATACTGCACCTGACGCATGTGGTCAGTACCACAGGCTACACTGGACAGAGACGTGACATACATAGCAGGACACATTACAGGTATGGTGACATGGTGCAGGAGTTGTACACAGCGGTCTGGCCAATGATGTTGTGAGGTGTCACTTGGTAGCTGGAGGCCACACTGTGCAGCAGTAAGACCCTGTAACAGTACAGGAACATGGCCACATTCACGGGGTGTACACCACTATAACGCACACCCCATAGTGTGCAGGTGGGGACCCTTGCCTATGTGGTCATCACCCTCACAGTACTATGCACCCACACGACGTGTCATAGAGAAGGAACATGCACAGGTAGCCAGTATGGCTGGGACCTATGGCATCAACAGGGTAGTGCAATGCATCACCATTACGGGTAAGTCACCACATGGGGTTAGTGATCATTTCTCACCGTATATTAGCATACACCCTCACACCAAGCACCAGACATACATACAGACACACACACACACTGTGGTGACCACACGTGTATACGGGCAGCTGACATGTCTGATGTACCACACCGGCCGACGTCATGCTTCCCACACTGACGTATGTACAGATCTCTACAACAGTGTACAAGGATGTGTAACAACTGGGACATATTCCCTGCGATATGTGGCATCTCTGGTCACACATTCAGACACACATGGCAGTACTGGGAATGATACACTTGCCATATGATGACACGTTTGATAGACATGCAGCGGTATTGTTTACATTATGTGTACCAACGCTATATCTAGCAAATGTGCTGCTATATGCACATGGGAGGTTGTAGGTGTTACAGGTGCCATGTGACATATAGTTGGTAACACCTGACCGCTGTGTATGCATTATGTCAGCACCGTCACGTAACAGCAACATAGCGTACTGTTTGCACATGGCATGATAGGATGGTGTGTGACACAACTGTGAGCCACCCCCTGCACACATACATCTAAACAGGTGGTACACAACGTTATGTACACACATCCCTCCATATGTCCTGTTTGTATGTCACCGTATGCAGGTGTCAGTGATGGGTCTGCATTGCGTCTGCATGTCGTAGGCAGGTGCAACTATGTTACGGACATTGGCCACTGCACATGCATGGTTGCTGCATGCACAATACAGATGTCACATGTGTCTCCTGTTGCCATGTTTGTATGCATTGCTATTGTTGGACATGTGTGTTGACATACATAACACATAGATTGTGGTATGATATCACGGGTGTCACAGGCGACCAGTACAAGGGTATGTGTCCCGGTCAACATTGCTACCCCCTGTAGTGTGAGCATTCAACAGACATGGGCCCACCTTCCATTCGCGTGTGTAGCATAGATTATGCCACTGTTATGCATGAGGTACATCACAGGCTATGTATGTATGTGTTGTGTGTGCAATCCATGCACACATCCACACAATCACATGTATGACATATCCAGATGTGTGTTCATTGGTGTACAGCAACAGTCAGGTGGCACAGCTGTGTAAGGTGCTGTGGTATGTCTTGAGATGACCTGTGCATGTATACCGGTATCATTGCAATGCATAACACCTGTTGGATCCCTGTTGGTACATGTGTACTCTGCACAGCTGGTGTACACCTCTGTACAGCCCAGTGGTCATGTGTCATATGCTGTTGTGGTACTGTAAGGCTGTGTAGTGCTGCACCGACGACATGGTGCTGACGTGACAGCTACAGTGTACACTGCAGTGTGTACATGTGTGACCTGCACCTGTGACAGCTGTGATGGCAGCTGTGTGTGTACAGGTCACTGCATGTGTGACCGCCCTGTGCGTGAGGACAGTTATACCTTCCTGTGCCCTTCTGTACTGTGCCCTTCTGTGTGTACACTCCATCTGCATGCACGACAGGCCTTTACAACAGCTAAGTGTGTGAGCATGCCCAGTATGCTGTTGTGTAGATGGACACACAGTACAGTCCATGTATACAGTTGTGTAGATGGACACACGGTACAGTCCAATCTGAGACCTTCCATGTTTACACTCCATCTGCATGCAAGACGGCCCTTTGCAACAGCTGTGTGAGCATGCCCAGTATGCTGTTGTGTGGATGGACACACAGTACAGTCCATGTACGCAGTTGTGTAGATGGACACATGGTACATTCCACACTGCGCCCTTCCGTGATTAGACTCTGTGTGCATGCATGATGGCCCTTTGCAACTGCTAAGTGTGTGAGCATGCCCAGTACGCCATTGTGTAGATGGATACACAGTACATTCCACACTGCACCCTTCTGTGATTAGACACCATGTGCATGCAGGATGGCCCTTTGCAACTGCTAAGTGTGTAAGCATGCCCAGTACGCCATTGTGTAGATCGACACACAGTACATTCCACACTGCGCCCTTCCGTGCTTAGACTCCGTGTGCATGCAGGATGGCCCTTTGCAACTGGTAAGTGTGTGAGCATGCCCAGTATGCCGTTGTGTAGATGGACACACAGTACATTCCACACTGCGCCCTTCCGTGATTAGACTCCGTGTGCATGCAGGATGGCCCTTTGCAACTGCTAAGTGTGTGAGCATGCCCAGTACGCCGTTGTGTAGATGGACACACAGTACATTCCAAACAGACATGTGATACTCAGCGTGTGGGCATGGCCATTGACATCCTGTATAGCCATGGTGGTCATCCAGGCAACAGATGTCCATTTTCAATGTCACGATTGATGCCTACATTGAACACACTGGTTGCTGTCTCAAAGGGTGTACTGTCTGTGGCGCATCCTGTATCTATTTAGTGTTGTAGTGCTCCGTAGATGTTTAGTTGGCCCGATGACAGCACTGCCATGTTTGTCTATGTCTACCTTGGGACAGTAATATGCTTTCAGACTGCTCACTCTCTAAACATTCCCTATCGGCATCTTTGCCTTTGCGGATGATGTCACCCACCTAGAAGTATGCCTCTGGGAGTGCTGTGTTCAGTAATCTCGGTAGCACGTTCTGTAAATGTGTAATGCTGTAGTGTGATAAGGTAGTTAGGTGCATGTTCAACTCCCGGCCCTGCCAAGTGTGTGTGTGTGTGTGTGTGTTTCCAGCTGCCTGGGGACACAGTAATGCTTTTACATGCCTCACAACACATACATTCCCTATCGGCGTCTTTGCCTTTGCGGATGATGTCACTCACCTAGAAGTATGCCTCTGGGAGTGCTGTGTTCTGTAATCTCGGTAGCGCATTCTGTAAATGCGTAATGCTGTAGTGTGGTAAGGTAGTTAGGTGCATGTTCAACTCCCAGCCCTGCCAAGTGTGTGTGTGTGTGTGTGTGTTTCCAGCTGCCTGGGAACACAGTAATGCTTTTAGATGCCTCACAACACATACATTCCCTATCGGTGTCTTTGCCTTTGCGGATGATGTCACCCACCTAGAAGTATGCCTCTGAGAGTGCTGTGTTCAGTAATCCCGGTAGCGTGTTCTGTAAATGCGTCATGCTGTAGTGTGATAGTGTAGTTAGGTGTAAGTTCGATTCCCAGGCCTGCCAAGTGTGTGTGTGTGCATGCTCCTGTCCGCCTGGGGACTCAGGTTATGCTTTTAGATGCTTCGCATCACAGATATATCCTGCTGACATCTTTGTCTTTGCAGATGTTGACACGCACCTAGTAGAATGCCTGTGGGTCTGCTGTGTTTAGTAATCTCGGTAGCGCATTCTGTAAATGCGTCATGCTGTAGTGTGATAGGGTAGTTAGGTGTAAATTCGATTCCCAGGCCTGCCAAGTGTGTGTGTGTGTGTGTGTGTGTGTGTGTGTGTGTGTGTGTGTGTGTGTGTGTGTGTGTGTGTGCATGCTCCCGTCCGCCTGGGGACTCAGGTTATGCTTTTAGACGCTTCGCACCACAGATATATCCTGCTGACGTCTTTGCCTTTGCAGATGTTGACACGCACCTAGTAGAATGCCTGTGGGTCTGCTGTGTTTAGTATTCTCGGTAGCGCTTTCTGTAAATGCGTCATGCTGTAGTTTGATAGGGTAGTAATGTGTAAGTTCGATTACCAGCCCTGCCCAGTGTGTGTTTGTGTTTTCAGCTGCATGACAACAGTACATTGCGTTTACAGTATTCACTCACCATAACATCTGTGCGGTATCTTTGCCTTTGATGCCGCTGTCTACAGGCTAGATGTATGCCTGTGTGATTTCCGTGATCCACTACTCACGGTTGCACGTTCTGACACTGAGTAATGCTGTTGTGTGGTACAGTGGTTACATTCGTGTTCTGCTCACAACCCTGCCACGTGTGTGTGTGTCTGTGTGTGTATGTCTGTACCTCTCTCTCTCTCTCTCTATGCACACATACATATATATATATATATATATATATATATATATATATAAAATCTATTTTCTGCCCATAACTCTGCTCTTGCATGGACAGCTGACTGTTTCATGTATCGCATATTTGCATAGCTTTCACATACCATTGGGGTATGTTGCAAATCCCAACATTGTCCATGCAACGTCCGTGTTACGGGCAGTGTTACATGCCCTTACAGGCGTTTGCTGTATATCTTGGCAGACATCTATCCTTGCTGTACTCTCACTGTACTCGTACACGCCGGAGGCTTCATGTATCATGGCCTAGTTTTGCTGTGTGCATGTCTATTTGTGCTGTGTGCATGGCTGTGGGTATGTCCCACTATCATCATTTGTAAAGGTGACAGCCCTATAGGTACTTCATGTAGACTGCTGTGTCATTTGACATGTCAGCACATACCTGCGGACAGTACTGAACGTCCTACTGCAGTGCATTTCATACCTTCTGCGTTATCTTGCAGTCGATAATGCTGTTTCCTCACACATGTATCTGTTTCTGATCATACCACTCCACCTCCTAGAGCAAACTTCTGGACAAGGCCTTATCTGATAGTGGGACACATAGGGGCAGTATTGACATGTTGCTCTTACAAACGTAGATAGTTGACACAATAATAGGTTTTGCATTAGTATGGCTTTTCTGATGGATTTGGTGTCTTAAACACACATGTTTGTCATTATTTCATGACTTCAGTTATCAGGAATGTGCCAGAATGGTACTGATGTTACATGGAACACACCAAACATGAGGCAGAACTCTGCACATTCTGCGTAAATCTGTACAGTTGCGGAGTATATATCTGTTACAAGATATCAACTTTCTGACACCAATACACACACTGTATGGCGGCATCACAGGCCACATGCCATTACATTTATATTGCAGGACACACCCACCAAGAGAGTTGTATTCCTCACACAGGCCAACAGCTGCTTATCCACACTAATTAGTCTATCATGTACCGTATGTGTGCGCCGGTATTTGCGCTTTCCGTCAGTGGCAGAGCTCACGTACGAGTATGGGGGACTGGACATTGTTACGGTGACACTGCATGACACCCTGAGGGACACATTACTTTTGTGTCTATTAACCTTCCACATTGACATTCACAGGGCATACTTTGTCATTCACATTTGTCGGAGTACATGCGTATGACTTGTACATGTTTTCTCATTTGCCCTGATGTCTTTCTTCTCACCTGTCCACCTAGTATCACTAGTTCTGTATATGTATTTTGGTCAGGTTACCTTCTTACCCCTAACCTGTACACATTATGGTTAAACGCCCTGACGTTTGACCTTTGCCCTTGTTACATTTGTCATAGTAATGTGCCTTTCTGGTAAATTGCTGGCAAGGCATTACGAACTGTGCGGTTAGATAATAGTGACTGACATTTCTATTACATGATTAGTAACACTCATAACATTCATATTCCTGGCTACGCCAGTATTCTCACAACATTCTGACTTTGTCTGGGGTATATCTAATATAGTCCCTATTTGTATTTCATGTACTATGCCTTAGTGCAGCTGTCTTATTCTGACAGTTTGCCAGTTATGGTTACCATCTTGGTGTGCGCATGTCCATCCATGATAATCGCCTACATGACACTGATATAGGGCCCTACATATTCCCAAAATGGTTTACGCAATATCCAGTGGATGGTTTGCCCCATTATTGAGAATATAGGTGTGTGCTATACCCACATCACTCCCACGGGGCGAGCCTACGAAATCTCTGCCAAACAACACCTAGGCCCATTTCTGCATACCCATGATTCCCATACCTGATAACCCTCTACAGTACCCATTACACATGTTTAATGTGAGTGGTACTGAAGTGTGGAGACACTTATATGCACTCCCCACTCTCCGGATATCAGTTCGTACGTCATACATTCTATCGACACATGTGTCATCACCCTTGCACCTGCTACTGTTGCATGTACAGCTATATTGTATTTGCTGAGGTCACTTATTTTGCATCAATGTCGGTTGACACTACGTATGGATCAATTTTTGGGGTCCTGCAATGGACACCTTAATGCATGTTTAAAGTGTAGAACTTGCTGGACTGTCACTTTCTGGCCAATAGTTTGGAAGGCAGCGGTTTATTCACCTTTCGTGCATGTCTGTTTGTCTACCTATATTAGCTATAGCGTGGCCTATTTATGTACATATGTCATATCTACAGGACATATGTTTGTTGTGTATACATATATACATGTACAATCCTCATTTCATAACTTGCTTTGGTTTACATCTGTGGATTATGTATATACACATATATCTATATCCATACCATACCTTTCCACTGTACAGATTGTCGCAGAGTGTACAGCTGGTTGCCTCTTTATCTTCAGTGTGTTTTACATAAACCTGCGTCTATCTGGCAATGTAGTGGCATTTCATTTGAGACTTACGGTGGGAAATACTGGCAAGCAGTTCAGGTTACGACTGCATACCCTTCAGAGAATCCATGCTATTGAAACACCCGTTATTCTATTCACTTTCTATGTTTGTTCTGGCACATATCTGGGGTTTGTCCCTATTTGTACCGGTAGTTTGCATGCCTTTGTCCGGTTTCATACTTTACGGGGTTAACAGGTTTGAGCCATATATATCTAACGTGGGGGAAACAGCATTCATTTACTATGCTGTGTGCGGATCACACAAGCACAGGCACACTTGCATTTCCTTATTGTGGGTTACGCGGAATTACATGCATATCCTTATTGTGGGTTACATATGTTTACTAAGTCTTTGTGCTTACGTGGGCTTTATTACTTGGGACAGTACCAGTAAATTATCTGTAATCCGGTTAACAGACGTATGCGAAACACACGTTCACCTTTACATATTTAAATGTCTGTACAGCACAGACACATTCGTTACACTTTCACATTATATGTGCTGTAGTTGTAGTTGAACCGTGACTGCATTCACGTTGGCCGGATGCTGTCACCACTATACTTTTGGTGTTCTGACTCATTTATATGCATACCCATAGTACATAGCTACATTAACATATGCCTCATCGCTTCACTTACGACACAGGCATCCATTCTCCTGCTGGGAAAAATGCGGTACTGCATGTTACACATTCCCTTTTCCCTACTGCTCTGGACCCAAGCTGCATATTTAATCACTGCAGGGATATTCAGAACCCCAAGGCTTATAGTCCTGACACATACAGGTCTTTAATTGTCAGGGTGTTCATGTGGTGATCTGGGTTTAGGCTTGTCTGCCTGGTGAACAGAACTGCCCTGACCATGTTCAAATGTCAGACAAAGCACATGGACAGGGTTTGTCCATTTTAAACATTTTATCTGTGTTTACAGACACAGGTGTTTGGGCACCTGTCAGCAGCTTATAATGTTGGCAATACATAATATGGGTGGGGGTGGTTACAATACATAATCCACGGTGAGTGGTGTTCCCATTCACATTTGACTATTTCCTGTATTCATTCATACGAGGATTATTATTTTGCACATGACTTAACTATGAATTAACTACAGGTATGCAGTAGTACAGTCAACATATGTGAAGGTTTGTTACAGTATAAGTGTACGGACCTCTGTAATACTCGGGGACTACCCCACATCCTTCACAACATTTCATGCTGATGTACATACTATTATTCTGAGAACTTTCGAAGTTTGTGAGAGCAGTAATTACATCTGTCCCTATTTGTCCACCCATCCTTTTAGGCTTTGTCCAGATTTTGTTGCTGTAATAGGTTGGAAGGTGGTGTCGGTATGTGATTGAGTTGAATATATACTGTCGATAATTCAGTGGGGAGTAGGGTTACCACCTGTTCCTCTTTGCCAGGGGAAGTCCCACTTTGGACAGTTGTGTCCTGCGATGAAACCTAAGACATGGCAAATGTCCTGTGATTTTAAGACTAAAGTATATTTCTTATTTTCTTTACTAGTTGTATGATACAGGTATTTTGTATCTGGAACACATAACTATTATTTGGGATAGCATAAGCTATTCAAATGCTATGAAATAAGCTTTTATCTTGGCATACAAGTGTAATTCTGTCCTTTGCACTGGCTGGGGGTATGTTTTATCCTGCAAATTCTCACATTTCTACAACGGATGTCCCACCTTGGGCATCTGAACAGGTGGCAACCCTAGTGGGGAGAGCTGCATGGTGGACAGCTGTTCCATCCTGCGTAGTATGTTTTGCATGTCTGTCTAGAAACTGAACAGTACCGTGACTACACATACATGTTTTGTCCAGATGTGTACAGTACTAGACACTGTGGCGTGTAAACAACTCTGAGGTTTCAACAGATTACTTATCCCACGCAGGATGTACACACATTTTGCCGAAACATGAACGCGCGGGCATTTGGATTTACGTAACTGTGATGGGATGTTTACAAACGTGGGATACATATTTGCAATCCTGACACTGCCTAGGATGATACTTCCTACTACATATGGGGAATACTCGCTATGTGTAGGTGTACGGCTGCACAAGGCTGGTAGCTGGATTTGGTGGACATTCGGACATGGGTGCGGGTTATGTGCTATACAGGGGTTGTTGCATATTGCATTTACATGCATGGGTTCTGCTTTTGAATATCCCGGTTCCGCATATAGCTTCCTATGTGTATGTGCCAGTTACGTTCCTGTTCATGTGTATAGCACACTTTAATATACATATGTTTGTGTGTGTTTGGTATGCAATTTGGACTGTCAAGTTTCTTTACGGTTGTTATATAGCCACAACTGCCCAGCTGTGTACTATCACTACCACTGTGGGACTGCTGGTGACCCTGCCCATGGGGCTAGACGTGTGTATTGGTGGCGCGATGACATGATGCGCTTCACTTCCACTGGGTATAACTACTTACAGTGCAGTACATTACGGACACACGATTTTAAATATAATTTGTTCCATGGATGGAAACTCATATTGTGTTGCATGCATTTCTGTTTGGTTCTCCATTTTGTGTGGCTGGGAACTGTCTTGCATGCTTTGCATACATTTCATTATCCACGGACACTGATAGGTGCGATTACTATTGCAGGCAGACTATAATATTCAGCAGTTTAGGTTGTTCATCGACAGCCAACATTGACACGCTTCCGGGCGCAGCTTAGTAATGCCCCATGCACTCGCGCACATGTCCTATGCACGTGGATGTGGTGGCAGCGCACCTTCATTAATATGCATATGGCGCTACTACACCATATATATGCCGCACGTCCGGCGCAGGCCTTACACCGGCCTTGCGCTGAGCTTCATGAATCCGGGGGAATGTCTGCTTTGAAAGTAGATAAATATTGTATTTCTGGTTTCAGTTTGAATTTCTTTAATTTCAAATACTTCATGCTCACTTTATTTCTTTGCTTCCAACTCAGAAACATGATGAGATGCAGTGAGATGTGGCTATAAGTGTCATGGTGGGTGTTGTTTTGTACTGTGATTTTGAGTTTGCTAAAGATATTTATTGTGAGTGCAATGGGGGTTAGGAAGATTACATTTAGGAACCTCAACATATGCAGCACTATGTGTCTGGTACAAAGTATATGTGGTGGGTGTAGTGTGTGCATTTCTGACTACCTACTTGGCATTATAAGTGTTTGTAAGAGCCTTGCCTCCAGTTGCATTGTGTAACTACATCTCTCACATACTGTATCAGTGTGTTTAAGAATTAGGTGGTTGCCAGTAAACATGACTATGCAAGTCAAAGGTAACTGCCACTGCATCACTTTATACAGAGAATCTGACAAAACAATGTCCCATATTTTCACATGGAGTTATGGTATCACATCAGAAGTGACTGAGGTGATGTTTATACCACAGAGTGGCTAACATTGACATATCTTTTTTGAAATAATGTCTTATCAAATTAAAATTGTCCAACATTCTTAAAAAGTTATTTCTTTTTTCCTATTAAATACAGAATAGTTTTTATTCCTCATATATTATTAAATGACACTTTTGTTAGAAATCAACTATTTCTTGTGCTGCATTCATTTAACGTTTTTGATTTTTTGTCCTTCTACTCTATCACTTCATTGACTCTATATTGTATTTTTTTTGTTAGGTTATATGCCTATATTGAACATAATTTATCCTGTGTTCATAAACTCAACTATATTAAAATCATTCTCTGTCAATATAATTCATCTTTGAATCATTTTGATGAACAACATTCAATCCTAAAAGTTTAGGCTTTATTTATATACCATTGTCCACTATTCTTTAATGCACTCATCTGTTTTGGATATCTGTACCAGAAAGTGCCATTTTGGCTTGATTGGAATTAATTTTGGTTAAAGTCATCTTTGGTCATTTTTGTGCTATATCCTTTTTATTATATATCATAATGTTTATCATATCATTTTAAATAAGATTATTTTCCTCATTGGGTCCTAGTTCCAAGGCAATATATTTTTAAATTTTTGGGTTTGTAAAATTCTATCACTGATTTGGAAGTTTTTAGCAATAAACTCAAAGCATATTCATGTATTTCACAGTCCAGTGATTGGCCACAATTCATTATACAGAACTTGGATATAGCTGACCTTATAAGCCTGTCATATCATTGTCATTATTTTAGCTGTGCCTAAGAACTGTATTGTTTCTAAATGGATTTTGATAGAACATCTTATTAAGACAGTTCTCTAAATTTGCTAAGAATATTTTGATAGCTGTCAAAATTATTGATAAACTTAAGAAATTGTGTAGAAATAGGAATTAATTATTACTATTATTGTTAAATACTTTTCTTAGTTGTAATTTAATGCTTTTATGTCAGCCAGATAACTATATGTTTTAAGTATTGTTTTTATTCAGAATTTAAAAGTAACGCATATTTTGTATATTATATTTTTGATGTTCTTTTTTTAAAATTCAAATAAATAAATATTATGCAAGGTATTTCATAAAGAATTCAGCGCTATAACTCTCAAAGAAGGTCTATTTAATTATATAATCAACATTAGTAAAAGAAGAACATTTTAGAGATAACAAGAACTAGCAAAAATTATGAATAAAAATGTGGACAATAAATGCCAACAAAGGTATTTCAAAACAGGTTATTGGAAATGCTTAAGGAAGTTTTAAAGGTAGAAATAAGAAGGATGGTGAAGTGTAAGCATTGCAGAGGTGCATTATAGATGATTAGATGATTATGGAGGTATAGATTAAATAAGGAAACAGCAAAAACAAAAAAAGATATATTAGATTTAGGGTAAATTTAAACTTTGCTGTTTTCCATAAAAAAACTAAATGAATAATTCAGGAAAATTAACACAAGCAATCAGAGTTGTAAAAAAGTATGTCATATCTCAACATCAATACTATTTATATATTTATTTTACGTTATTTTATGCAAGATTTGTGCAGTTAGGGAATAAAATAGAGTTGTCTAATGATATTCTTTTGTTTGCTTAATATCTAAAATCATATTAAGGAGAATTAACACTGATGCCAGAAAAATAAATAAATAAATAAATAAATAATAAATGGTTGGTGTATGCTATTTTAGAAATACTAATTATATTAGCTCATGAAGATAATATGGCACCAGTAGCAATAAACGTTAAGCAAGTGTGCAAAAGTTAGATACAGTAAGAAATACATATGATAGATTTAGGCTTGACAAACAGTTTTTAAGGAAAGCTGATGATGAAATAAGAAAAGGTATGAGAATATGAAAAAGAATATGCTAGCATCACAAATCAAAACATTTACTTAATATGTTAGCATGATGGAGAAGAAATGAATATTTGAGAGAATGCCAATGTTGTAGATTGTGGCTGTATTATAATATATTACATTTAAACAGCATACTGATAATAAAACAACATTTTATTTGGAATTATACAGTTGGAGTGTATTACATCTTTGAAGATGTAAAGCTTATGGGGCACATTTTAAAACAAATTAGAGAAAAGAGTACAATGGGTGGACATTACAAATGTAAATGAAACAATAAAAATGGTCAATGAGGTCAAGCAATGGAACTAATTTGAGATTTTGCATGACTTGCTTATTAGTATGGCATAGTTGAAGGTTATGTTTTCTTTTTCTTTCTCTTTTTTCTCCTTTTCCTTTGAAACAATGGAAATTGTAATGTTCTATGTATATATCTATCTATTTCTTTACTTTTTATTTACTTACATTTGTTAACTGGGTTTATTACTGATCACAAATGACTGATTTCAGTCTCAGCCTTGGAAAATATTAAAGTTTGGCAATTAAAGAGATATATTAACAGTGATATATATCTATCAATAGATAGATAGATAGATAGATAGATAGATAGATAGATAGTGTTGAGAATATATAGGAATGGCATACAGTAATTGAGATAAATATACAAATAAACAGTTTTATAGAATCATAGAGACAGGTAAATTGGTTTATGACATGCATTGTTTTGTTAAAAACGTTTATCTGCAAACTGATGTTGTAAAAAAGTTTATACTGATGGCTGAGATTGTTTGCAATGCAGAGATAATGATGTCCTGTTTTTAAAAAAATGGAAATGTGTAGAATATCCAAGCCTAGTTTGGGACTCATGTATTCAGAAAGGGTGGCATACATTTGTCAAGATCAGAGAAGAGAATGTTTGCAACAGAAATTTTGCAATATTTGACAAATACTAGGCAGGATTTTTGCCAGGTTGAAAATTTTACAGTTCACAGATAGCAACATTTGATGCCTCTCTGATGGTTGTTAATGCTAGTACTTTACCAGTGTGTTAGTATGACAAGGCTTTAAGTACAGAGAGGCTAAAGCAGAGGGAATATAGATGGTGTCAGTAAGTGGATGTTTATGGCTTGATTAGGTAATGCAATATGAGATATTGTGTAGGTATTTTACAATTTTCAAGAGGTGCATTTTCATCTGAGAATGGATGTTTAGTTAAGGGTATGTGTCTTTAAGTGAGGCTGGATGGACTCCAAAATTTTGGGATGTAGTACATTAAAGCAGTGGTGATAGGTTCATAGGTTCCTAAGTTCTTAGGTGTTTACTAGGCTAAGGACCACAAGGGCCTTCTTAAGTCTAACCATGGATTGATTTTAGTTTGAGGGGGCCTGTAATGAGGGTGCAGAATTATTAAGGCTTCTGAGATTATAGCTGAAAAGTCTCATATTAACCTGGAAGTTAATGGAGAGAAAGTTTGCTTTTGTAGTAGTTTGACAAGATGTGATCTAAAAAGGAGCTGTGCTGTTTGTTTGGCAGGAAGCCTTTTTGCCTTCTGTAGTGTTTTTTTATGTTATTCTTCTTCTGTTGAGTGTATTATGAACCTGCATATTTTATTGGAGAGAGTTTGAACGAGAGTGTGCTTTCATTATGAAGAATATAGATATTTAAAGAAATGCTGTATTCTAACTCGGATTGTAAAATGCCTTTTCCTGTTGTAATTCCGGAGGATTTTAAGAGGAAGGGGAAGATGTTTTGAGACCTGAAATAAAGTGGGTTTATTTTCTTTCTTGTTCATAGGTTCATAGGTTCATAGGTTCATACTAGGCTATCTGCCCTAGGGCATTTATAAGCCTAGCCAGAGTGTGTTTGGCTTTCGCCACCCATTTTAAATTAATTTTGCTATGCCCTTTTTCGAGGTTAGTATACTGTGCCTCTGTCTAACAGTGACACAGAAGTGATACATGGGGTAAACCTACGATCCCCCATCCACTCATCAAGATTCCTCTTGAAGAGAGTCAATGAGGGACTCTGCCTAACCTGGACTGGGATTTTATTCCAGAGTGAAGGGAGCCTCTGGGTTATGAATCTGTCCCTCCAGCATGTCCTATTTATTTCAGTGCTGACGTTCAAGTCTCTCGAGCACGTAGCTTGATGGGATTTTGATTTTCTGAGGTGCAGCATGTCCATTAATTCAGGATTGGACATAGCTTTATATGTCAGGCACAGATAGCCTCTGAGCAGGAGGTATGTCACTGAGTAGAGCTGGAGTTTCTTTAACCGGGCAGCATATGGCATCTGTTTTGAGCCCTTTGATCCTCTTGGTGAGGTACTTTTGGGGTCTTTCCAGTTGCTGCAGGTGTCTGGTAAGGTACATCCCAAAAGGGGCATTGTACTCAATTATGGGCCTGATGAGGGATGAGTAAAGAGGCACGATGACCTCCCCTGATCTAGATGTGAATCCCTTCATGATTAGGTGGGCTATATAAAATGTTTTTCTAACCACTTTGGCCACGTGGTTGTCAAATGAGAGATTGCTATCAACTTGGGTCCCCAGGTCCCTAATTACTTCTTCCGTACTTAATGGATTACCACATATGTGGTAATTTGTGGGCACTTTGTTTTTGCCAAAGGGGATGACTATACACTTTTTGGCGTTTAGCTTGAGGCCATTGCTCTGGCACCAGTTGTCTGTTTCTATGAGGCCCTTTTGGAGGATGCTTGTGTTGGCTGGAGAGTCGATTATGGTGACCAGTTAGCAGTCATCTGTGAACTTGGTCAGCCACAGTCCTTCCGTGTTGACCTCTACCTCCGAGAAATATATACCGAACAAGAGAGGTCCCAGGACTGAGCCTTGTGGGATGCCACTTGTAACTGGTTTGGAGTCTGACATGGCTCCAGCAATTCTAACCATGTGGGTTCTGTCCTTGAGCCAGTTTGAAACCCATCTAGTGACATAAGGGTTTATATTTAAGCTGGTGAGCTTATCTATAATGCCCGAGTGGGGTATTGTATCGAAGGCTTTTGCGAGGTCCAGGTAGGCTGTGTGGACCACCTTCCCCTCATCGATGACCTTGGTGACTGTTTCAAAGAAATTGACCAGGTTTAAGAGGCAGGATCTGCCCTTAACAAAGCCGAACTGGGTAAGATCCAGTGTCTGTAGGTCCCCAATATCTTTATTTATGAGGTCCATGATGATCCTTTCCATAGCTTTGCAGACTAAGCTAGCCAGGCTTATGGGGCGATAGTTTCCAGCATCTGTTGAGGCACCACCTTTGTGGAGAGGGACCACTGTTGCTGTTCGCCACTCTTTGGGTACATATCCTGTGGTAAGGCTGAGATTGAATAGTAGTTTTATATTTGGGTTTAGCTCTTCTTGGAGTTCATGTAGGAAGCAGCCCGGGACACCATCTGGTCCCATTGATGCTGTGTTTTTTTGCTTTGGAGAGGGCGGCTATTACCTGAGCATCTGAGATGTCATGGGGGCAGCACTCTGCTGGGATAGATATTTGCCCTTTTGGTGGGGAGTGGGGGGAGAAGTTTGTGCTGAACCTGTCAGCTAGGATGTTGGCAATGTCTGTGGGTTTGGTGTATTTTTTTGTCATTTTGAGCATATCTAGGAATTCCCACCCAGGTTCCTAGCATAACTAAAGAAAGCCTTGTGATTATCCTTAGTGTCCTGTGCAATTTTTCTCTCGAAGCTGGCTTTAGATGATTTTATGAGTGCCAGTAGTTTTTTGCAAACACTGATCAGAGATGCCTTCCCTTTTTGGGATTTTGCTCTATCATGTAGTAGCTTCCGCCTTCTATTGTATAGTTTGTTTATGGCTGGGGTCCACCAGACAGGATGTCTGCCTTTGGAGGATTGGGTCTTGGTTTTATTTGGGATTGCATGATCCATGCATTCCTGAAGGTGTTCATAGAATGCGTTTATAAAGGATTCTGCGGTCTGGGCAGTATTTTCTACAGGCCCGTGGGCTTTGAAGGATTCCAGCTCAGTTTTGAGGAGTGTGAAATTAGCTTTAGAGAAGTTTTTCACTGTGGTTTTATGGTCAGGGGGTGGGGTCGAGATGTGAATATCCAGTGAGATTAGTTTATGGTCTGATCTTACCAGTGAGGGATACACTTCTGGTCTGGAGCATAGAGTCCCCATGTTGGTGATGATCAGGTCCAGTATGTTTTCCCCTCTTGTGGGAGTGGTAACAATTTGTTCCATAGCATTTGAGTTTATAAATTCTAGGAACCTTTGAGCTAGGGTGTTGGAGCTACAGTAATGCTCCCAGTCTATGTTTGGGTAGTTGAAGTCGCCCAATATAATGGTATTTGGAGAGACCTTCATATTTTCCAGTGTTCTCAGGAAGGCTGAGTGGGGTTCCTGGGTTTGGGAGGGTGGTCTGTAGCAGGCCATAAACTGGAAGGCAGTTTTAGCCACTGTTAGTTGCACATGGATAGTCTCTGATGCTTCGTGCTGTGCCACCAACCTGGAGGTGTGGGTATCTTTGATGAATATTGATACTCCCCCTCCTTTTCTGGTTTGGTTCAAGTTTTGGGGCTGAAAAGCATGGTATGAGGTATAACCTGGTAGTGCTGGGGTGCTCTCGGGAGCCTTGAACCAGGTTTCTGTTACTGCACAGATATCGATGTTCTCCATGCTAAGGAGAGTTTCGAGTGCATGCATCTTGAGGTTTAGACTTCTGGCGTTGAGTAGCATTACGCTTAGTTTCTTATCCCTTGTGATATGTATACTATGTTGTATGTAAAATATCTATCACTCTAAAATTAAATCTATGATCTGTGCCAAACTCAGCTATGTGTTTGTATAAAGCATTCCTATCAATAGTTCTTCTAATCTCTGATTTGTGCTCAATAATACGATCTTTCAACTTCCTGGTTGTTTTCCCTACATAAAATGAGGGACATACAGCACAGGTTGCTAGATACACCACATTAGTCGTGGTACATGTGGCCGACAAATCAATGCTCTGAGAACTTTATTTTAAATCTACAGTCTTGGAGTGTCTCTGAGCTTTCTGTTTGGGTTTGTCTTTGTTTTTTTAGCATCAGAGCACTTAATCCTGAGTCACTTGCTCTATTGACTTTGTTTTACATTTTTGATATAATTTTGTTGTTTAACAAGCAAGTCTTGTCAGTATTGCTAATAACACGTGCGTTTTTTTCTGTCCACTTTCACATTATTTGTCATTAACTGCAAGTCTGATAATGTGTTCCACAAAGTACATTTCTGATGTTGTAATGAGATATGAGATGGATGAATGTATCACTTGACTGTACTTCTTGCTCTGGTTATTGCTACATATACCCAGCGATTGCATTTACTTTACTGTTGTTTTTTTTTTCTTTAGCATACATTTTTTTCTATTGCTTTTTCTATTTGCTGTCTGCTCAGTAGTGTGCAAACACTGCTCACTGCCTAACAAAAAACTAAAAAAATTAGTTCAGGCTGCGTTATGTAGAATAAATATGCCTGGCACAATTGCATGGTCCTCTGCAACATGATGAGTACTTACCGAACTTGACAGATGTTGAATTCTTTGGCACAAGGTGACGCTGAAGTGAAATAAGGCACACAAAGCATTGTCCAAATCCCATTTGGAGATCACATTGTAATTATTCACAGTATATAATATTTTCCTTTTTAATTTGCATTTGGTCTCCACTTGGTAGAGCAGAAACACAGTTCCCTACCTAAGGAAAAAAGTGAAAAATTTAGTTTATGCTTCCTATGTAGCACACACACACCTGGCAACATTGCACAGCCAGCAACACTCTGGATAGTAATCATTGAAATAAATACACCTACCAGGTAACTTTCTCCATGGCATGAAGTGTAATTGATGTGAATTAAGAAAAATAAGGCACATGATGCATTGCTCATATCCTGTGTAGAGATCAAATTTCAGTTCTTCACAATGTGTATCATTTGTTTTAATCTGTAATTTTTTTTTTTAATTTGCTTTTGCTCTCCACTTGGCAGCATACAATAGTGATTCACTACCTAATAAAAAAGTGAAAAATTTAGTTTAGGTTGCCTTATGTACTGCAAATGCACTTTGCTACTTTAAGCGTACCTCATCACTCTAGGCACTACTGAGTGGCAAAAATCCACCTGTCATATACCTGCCTCTGCAGCGCAATGTATAAGTGCAGTGAGTGTAGATAAATATCACAGCTGGTTATGGGTTTGAATTCAGCTAAAAGTTACTTTCACAGAGGGTGTAAGAATCCCATTTCTCACAACATTTTGATTAGGATTGTAAAAATTAAAAACAATTATGATATTAAACATGTATTTTGCAGGCAGTTTTATCAATAATGCTTATATAAGTAAACCTATCTATTTATCACATATCATTAATGCTTCACGTATAACCTCAAGCTAATGTGTACCCAATTTATTAAACATGGTAATAATTTATTTATTTATTTATTTTACATTTGTTGACCGGGCTAGTCTAGCTGGATATATTTCCTTTTTCAGTAGAGGCCCGGGGAGAAAAGCTCCACACAAAATACAAAAAAAATTATCCAAAACGAGCAAATCAATACAAACAAAAAATAGCAACACAAATACAGAGACCATTAAAAAAGTTCCAAAACAAAAATTATTTACAAATAGGAACTATCAACATTTCCTATAAATGATCTAATATAGGGGAACTAAAGCAGAGAGCAAGGTGAGTTAGGGAGTAAAAAGAAGTCAATCTTTGTAAAAGAGGCGAGAAAAAAGATAACATATATAAGAGAGGAGAAATAGGATTGAAGTTAGAAAAAGAGGGTGAATAAAAAGAAAAAGGACCTAAAGATTTAAACAAACTTTAAGTGAAAAGGGTAAAGAGATAGCCTAGAAAATAGAAATAGCTATTCAAAGAAGAGCAAGAGGGATGAGGGGGAGAAAAGAGATAGAGTATAGGTAGAAAAGTTTAGTCAGGTTTAGTACAGGAACATAGCCAGTGACTATGCAAGTAATCTTTGATTCTTTGTTTGAAGAGAGGCAGTGATGAGATTAGTGTTATGTCACTAGGTAGCAGATTCCAGCTCCTTCCTACTGTAATAGAAAAAAGGGAGTCACCACCTGAGTTATTGGACTTTGTTAAACTAGCCATGAGTTTCCTAGAAGAGCGAAGGGAGTTAAGATTATTGTATGGGATTAAAAGTTTTGAGAGTATTGGGGTGTTGGAAGGCTGGTGCAGTATTTTGTAGGCAATATTAAGTTGTGGGATTAGCAGATGGTTTTGGAATTCCGGCCAGCCTAGTTGTTTCAGGTTAAGACAGTGGTGGGTTCTGAAGGGGTTGCCAGTGGCGAAACGGGCAATGTTGTTATAGGATGTTGCCAGTTTGTTAAGGTTGGCTTTCCTAAGGTTGGTAAATATAGGTGAAGCGTAAAGAAGAGTAGACAGTAGGTGGGTGTGGGCAATCTTGGCTCTGGCGGATGCAGTTAGGAAGGGTTTAATACGATATAAAGATCCTATTTTTCTGTTGACAGTTTTAATGGTGTTATTAATGTGTTGATCAAAAGAGAAATTATTGTCGATGGTTATTCCTAACAGCTTAGTTGTAGGGTCAGGTGATATGACAGTGGCATTATTTGAGGAGATGGTGAAGTCTAAGGAGGGGGATCGAGTGGTGGGAGTAAAGAGAAGACGTTTAGTTTTTTTGGCATTTAGTAGGAGGGAACGTTTGGAAAACCATGTTTCAACTGTGTTAAAGATCTTTTGAGTAAGTGAAGAAAGTTCAGTAGGAGAGGATGCTGAGCAAATAAGGGTAGAGTCATCTGCATATTGAATGCAGGTAGCTTGAGGGATTACAGAATGGAGATCATTAATGAAAAGGGAGAAAAGAAGTGGTCCAAGAATAGAACCCTGAGGGACACCAATGTTAACAGGTAGAAGAGAAGAAATTTGGTTCTCCCATAGAACTGCCTGTTGTCTATTGCTAAGGTAAGATCTAAGCCATTTAGTGGCTAGGTTATCAAAGGAGAGGGATTCAAGTATGTTAATTAAGATGGAGTGGTTGACCATGTCGAAAGCTTTAGAGAGGTCAATAAAGAGAGCAGAAGAGAGAAGGTTACTATTGTGGTTCTTATTGATGGTGTCTACAAAAGATAAGAGAGCAGTGGTAGTACTGTGATGAGGTCTAAAACCATGTTGACAGTTTGCTATTATGTTGTGTAGAGAGAGATGTTGTAGAAGTTACCAGTGAATACATTTTTCCATAATTTTTGCTAATGGAGAAAGGAGAGCAATTGGTCTATAGTTGGAGTACTCGATAGAGTTACCCCCTTTGTGTAAAGGGATAATGTGGGAGACTTTCCACATATCTGGGATGGATCCCTCTTGGATAGTCCTGTTTATGAGTATGGATATAGGGTATGCGATTACTTTGGCAGCCTTTTGGAGATAGAGAGACGGGAGCTTGTCAGCCGAGGGGGTACAAGGCTTAACTTTGTGAATAAGTCTGTAGATGAAAGATGTGGCGATAGGTTGTAGTTTAAAGTTATAGGAAGGGTCCATATAGTTACTTGGAGGGAAGGCATTATTGGTGTTCATTTGTCTGGCTAGGGTTTGGATAGAGTCAGTAAAGAAAGAGTTAAAAGCATTTGCAGTTAGGTGGGGGTTGTCTGGGTCAGCATTGAGAGGGGTAGGAGTTTTGGTTGTTCCTGGGGAAAGGCATCTATTGATTGAAGACCAAAACTGTTTGGGATTGTTATGGTGTGTTTGTTGAAGTTTACAGTAGAAGTTTTATTTGTCAGTAATGATTGCTTTTTTTGTCAGATTTCTAAGCTGGCGGAAGTGAAGAAGATCAGGGTTATTTCTATGGTGATATTTAAAATTCACTTGCATATGTATGGCAAACAAATGAAAAGACACAAATCCACCAAAGACTGCTGTGCTAAAACAGCACTACGAAAATGAAAATAAAATACACAGCAATATCACCATGGAGAGAGGGAGAACAGAAATGTACTACGTTCAGCAGTGTAAAACACCACAAGATGAATAGGAGGCAAATAAAACAAAATAAATCCTTCCAAAAGAACAGGATTTCTAAACCACCAAGGATAAGTGCTTTCAGCTATGCCTTCATCAGATCCAGTTTTATTTGCCTGGTATTATATTTCTGGTGTTTTATACTGTTGTGGAACATCATACATTTCTATTGTCCCTCCCTCTGTGGAGATAGTGCTGCATATTTTATTTTCATTTTCATACTGCATATGTATGACAGACATAATGTTTTTGTTATAATCATCATGACTCATCACATATCCTACCTGTCTATGTAGGACAGGTATGTATTGTGAAATGTATGTGTAACATACTACAACCTGTATCATTAGGGTTCATATTACGTTATAAAAAGATAACATAATCGAATGTCCAAAACATCGAAACGGTCGCATTTCGAAACTTGTATTCCAACTCCGAGATCACACTACAGTGAGGAAAGGGCAAATATCCCAATCTTCACTGTACTGCGATCCCACAATTCAAACTTCGAAATACGGCCGTTTTGATGTTTTGGCCATTCGATTACATTATCTTTTGATATCATAATAGGAACCGTATCATTCAGCTCATTCAACTGCATCCAAAATCATTTTGCAACCATAAATACTGATTTTTACATAAGAATGCATTCCCAGGATAAATTCAAATGATACACGCATACAGGCCTTTCTGGAGTATCACCATTAATTCTAAAATTAGTATGTAGTCTAATTTCCATGCTTAAAAAGTAGTTATCTTGTGATTTTGTCAATTAATCAGCTGACTTTCAATTTTTGCATACTTTATACAATGGGTTCGATTCCAAGCTGGTACAACAATAGTTTTACGTTGTGTAAGTCCTGACTTCACAATATGTCACAATTCATCCTCTGTCTCCTTCCGAGCTGCAATGATTAAAAGCCATGGCATTAAAGATTCAATCACTGAACATTGAGACATGTGCCAGAGCTCAATGCTATGTTTTACACCATTATTGCTTTGTAAGTAGTGCCAATGTGCCCCCCAGTAGAATCCATCTGCTTTCAATTACACAAATGCAGTTGACAGTGATGTGCATCTTTTGCTCAGAACCAGTTACCCACAAGGTCTGAATTTGGTGACAGTTCAGACATTTTGTTTGCTTGACTTTATTTATTTATTTTTAGTTTATTTTACATTTATATACCAGGAAAGTCCAACTGGACACAAGTCCTTTTTTAGCAGAGCCCCGGGGAGAAAAGTTCAACAAAAGAAATATATATTCACTATATTCACTATATTGTAAATACACTGAGTACACATTGACAATATACATTTACATTATATCACACAGAAATGCATTTGATATCACAGGAAAATGTATACAAAACAGTATATTAAGATTCTTTACCAAAAAAGGCAGGGAGAAAAGCTCACCAAAGACATACCATTTCATTTTAGTGTAAGGACCCTCAGTTTACATTGACAATACACATGGACATTTTATACTGCAGAGAAATGCTTTTGATGTCACAGAGATGTGTATGAAAAACAGTATAATAAGATTTTTTGGAGTGAAAGGAAAGGAGGACTGAGCAATTCATCGACTGGGAATCGGTGGGTGTTGTCAAAGCAAGGGAGAGCTAGGCTATTCATAGATTTGAAAGCAATGGGTACTGTTTACAAGACTTAAGAGGAGAGGCAGAATTTTGTTTACAAAGTACTTAATTCCTTATCTACACATTTTGAGTACAGTTTATTTATTTATTTATTTATTTATTTATTTATTTATTATTTGTTGACCAGGAGTGTCCGACTGGACGTAGGTCCATTTTCAGCGGAGGCCCGGGGCGAAAAGCTCCACAGTTAAAACAAACAGACAGTAGTTACATTGGATTACGTAGCGATTAACAATTTACATAGCAATTACTTACAACATATTTACAGATGAAGAACATAGTACATCAGTAGACAACTAGAATTTATCTGTGAAGTACATAACAGACATTAACAAATGTTACAATGAGAAGTTCCTGCTGTATAATAAGTACTAGGTTTATGAGCATCTGAGCTTGCTATAATCAAGGTAGTTAGTGGAGTGGAAAGAAAGGTAGTGGTTGGATGGGTGGGTGATATTAGAGTGGGAGTTGCAAGGGCAAAGCCAGCATGTTTTTAGGTGTGCTTTTAGTAAAGTTTTGAAGTGAGTGTATGATGGTATGGAGGTAATTGTGGGTGGGAGGGAGTTCCATAATTTGGCTATGGCACAAGAGAATAGTGCTTCACCAGCAGAGTTATTGGCTTTAGTGATCTGCAAGTGATTTTTGTTGCTGGATCTTAGTGGTCTGGTGGTGCGATAGGGTTGAAGTAGATTCCGGAGGGATGGGACATTTAGTGGATGGTTTACTAGTTTGTGGGTGAGTGAGAGTTGATACCATTGAAGGAGGTGAGGGAGTTCAAGCCAGCCCAGTTCAGCAAGTGAGAGACAGTGGTGACTATGGTAGGATGCCCCTGTGGCGAATTTGGCGATTTTGTTGTAGCAGGTCTCTAGCTTGTTTAGATCGCATTGCCTTAGGTTGGTATATATTGGATAGGCATAAAGTAGGGTGGAGATAAGGTGGGAATTTGCTATTGAAATCTTTGCTGCTTTGGTGAGAAGTTGCTTTTTTCTGTATAATGCTCATAGTTTTTTGTGGACTTTTTTATGGTCATGGATATGTGAATGTCAAATTTTAGTTTATTGTCTATTTCCACTCCTAGCAGTTTGGTGTGTTCAGTTGGGTATATAGTGGTGTTGTCTTTTGCTGTGATGTTAAAGTGAGAGTTGTTTTGAGTATGTTTGGTGGGTTGGAATATGAGTAGTTTAGTTTTGTTTGGGTTGAGTATTAATTGGGCATTGGATAACCAAGTTTCAACAGAGAAAAAGGCTTCCTGTGTGACTTTTTGCAGTTTGGGTAGGGACTGGGCTGAGCAGATGATGGCTGAGTCATTGCATATTGTATGAGTGTGCCATGTTTGGTGGCAGAGGCTAGATTATTGGTGAAAACAGAGAAGAGTAGGGGTCCAAGAATGGATCCTTGGGGAACCCCTATGGAGACAGGTAGTTGGGGCGACATGTCATTCTGCCATACAACGTATTGTTGGCGGTCAGACAGGTAACTCTGAAACCAGTTGGTGACTGATTGTGAGAAGGATAGGTTATTAAGGACAGAGATAAGTTGTTTGTGTGGGACCATGTCAAATGCTTTAGATAGGTCTAGGAAAGTAGCAGAGGAGGGATAGCCATTGTATTTATGCTGAAGGATAGTGTTAGTAAAGGAGAGTAAGGCAGTGGTGGTGCTATGGTTTGGTCGGAAACCATGCTGAGTACTGGAAAGGAGGTTGTTAGTAAGGAGGTAGTCTGAGACCTGAGAGTGTATGCATCTCTCTAGTATTTTGGAGAGTGGAGAGAGAAAAGCTATGCGGCGGTAATTGGTTAGTTCTGTGGAGGGTCCATCTTTGTGGAGGGGAATTATATATGATACTTTATGCTTTTATGTTTCTGAAAGATAAAATGTTAACTTAAGACAAAGAACATTTAATCAGGAGCAGTGCATGAGCATAGCCATGTTTTAGACAGGTGAGTTTTTAGTATTGTTTAAATTGAGATAAGGCAGAAAGCGATGTTATGTTAGATGGCAGTGCATTCCAGATTTTTAGCTATATAATTAGAGAAAAGGAGAGGACTTTCACAGATATGCCTGACTCCTCATGAAGTGCTACAGCTATAGGCTGTTGCAAGGGTATTATAACAGGTCTCAGTAGAAGGCTGAGGCTTGAAATAGTTTTGTTAAGGCTGTTTCCAATGCAACTGGCATTACATGCATTAGGGAACAGGGTTGTCTTCACTATATTGACCTTAAGAAGTGCAAGCAGGACCACCTGGAGTCAAAGGGAGGCTGAATTTAGGACTGCAAACACCCGTCAGTTGTGTAAGTGTACTGACTCCTCACCTATTTATGCTATGGAATTAATGATCTAGCCAGCCAGCACAGGTGCTCACTATGTTTCTGTATACATTTCTTTCCTTTTTGTATTGTACAGCTGGAGCAGAGACAGCTGCAAACCAGGAAGCACACCAGGTGAAATTAAGGTTCCTCAGAGAAGCACGGGGAAAGTATGACTGAGGTCCACATTCAAGCCAGAATTTCTTTCTATTCCCTCAATCACTAGTATCTTGAGCAGGCATAGTTCAACCTTCATCTCAAGCATGCATGCCTTCCACAGTGACTCTTGCTGTTTGCATTAGGTAATGAGAATAGCCTCTTAGCTGTGTGTGGTTCAATACCCAGAAGTAGCAATAGCTTTTTTATTACTGGATAAGAATTTATAAAATATTAACAGCAATACAATATGTCAGGATGAACCAAGTTCTGATACTTGCAATTATTACATTTGAATGGATGTTTCTTGTTCATAATAGTGAAATAAAGGCTGCTATTTGTCTATCACAGAAGTGAGATTTTTTTTATTTAATGAAAAATAAATACATTTCTGTCATATACAGATGTGGCAATGGTGTACAACAGTAAATTATCATAATTGTTTATGTGTTGCCAAATGAGGTTTATTATAAAATACAGTTTTATGGCATGCCATGTATCTAATTATCTCTTTTTTTGTCTTCCCTCCCTTTCTCTTTCTCTTTCTTTTTTATTTTTTAAGGGGGTTGTAATTTATTAACAATCTGATGTTTGCATTGCATTACTTTGCTGCTGAAAAATAAATGACCAGTAGCACAGAGAGATAGACCAACCACTGTGGTTTGGCATACCATACCTCCACAGATACTCAGCACTTTGGGTTCACAACCTGTCAGTGTTGCCTCCACAATCTCTGCCCTACCTACTCTGGCTGTGTTAGGTAGCTCTGTCCTGGCCTTTTGTGCAGTGGCACCCTCTGTGAGCAATAGTAGTGGAAGTGGTGATTTTGTCACACAGCGGGAACTGACAGGACTGGTAGAAGATATCATGGAGAGGGAACCCACTGCAAATATAGGCAGGGTTGAAAAAGTCCTTTCTCAGATTGCAAAGATAATGCTACAGCTGACACTGACCCAGGGAGAGCTGCAGGAGATAGTAATGACAGTTTTGAGGGTGAGGACTAGATTCTTTATATTTTTCAAGCTGGACATGGGTGTGCCTTCAATGTCCCCTACCTATCCCCAGTAATGGAGTCCCAAATCTTTGGCATCCATCACCATCCCTGTCTGTTTTGTATGTCTTGTGTGTCTACACATACTTCTAACCTATCCTACCAACCTATCCCTCTCATTCCTGAGCACCTTTCCAGCATTCCTCCATCTCCCCAAAAATATAAATAATTGAAAAATAAAAAAAATGGGCACCTGTTCCACAAAAAGTCTTACCCTTTATATACAGCTCTTCACTTCACCTATGTGTCATCTTGACACACCTGATTTGGTCCAACTGGCCATACAAAATTATTCTGTTGTCAACTGTCACTGGTGTGTTGAGTCTCCAAAGTCATGAAATTGCTCAGTTTTTCATTTGAATGTTTATGTTGTGAAGAAGTGGATAGCTATGGTGCTGTCATATGACCTTCCTGCAAATTCTTGGATTCTTTCCTGTGTCCTACCCTTTGCTTGCCACCCTCATTTTTACCACTGTCATATACACCCTTTTTCACTCATTTAATCTGGTCAAAAATAGATTCACACACAACACAAATGGCCATAAATGGCCCGTGGAAAACCACCACTTTATGTTCTCATCATTTGTGCAGAGGTTAGTATAGTGCAACTATTCAGAGTAATGGTAAAGGCTGTTTAACTTGTTATTGCAAAATATGAAGATTTCAATGTAATCTTCAGTGGCCTGGTTACTTTTGCACAAATGTAATAAAATCTGCTGTGCTGGAAGAATACGAAGTAAAGGCAGACTAAAGACAGTACTGCAATACAATTAATGTAATAGTTCTTAGGCTACTGGCTGTAATAAAGTAGAAATTCCTATGTGGCATGTTGAGATAATTACCCTGCTTGTAGACTGATGTGTTTGTACAGTATCATGGGTTCAATTACAGTTCTAGGTCAACTTACTAATTTATGATATTTTATATTCCTAGCACATATTTAAATGTAAACATCTGGATTTCTCTCCATATAAAACATTTCATTAACATGCCATATGAATAGTGCAACAGAATATAATTTTCAAAAACATTGCAGCCCCAAAAGGGATACTTAGTAAGCCAACCTTATTCCTCTTATGTCTTCAGTGTTCATTGCACTGCCCTACCCTTTATTTCTGCCTATAGCAAGCATTTTATTGTACACAGCATACCAGATTAATGGTGATCTAATCAGTAAGATTACAAAACCATACAAATATTTGTACATGTCCCACAAAACATATTTTTGCTATTCCTCTCTGCATCCGTGTCTGTCTCTCCATGTTCACCCTTCTGCTTCAGTAAATTGTCACTGTGTTTCAATTGTGTTATTTAAATGTTGTAAAATAGTAATTCATATGTAGCATGATGGACTGATGCTCACATGTATAGACAGATTTTTGACTATTTTCAAGGGTATTAATCCACCATTAGCTAAGCGTTACTGACATTCGGCACACTATTTTATGTTTAACTGTTGTCTACATATTGCTATGAGCCACCATTATCTTTCTTCTGTCATAAGTTACTTGCACCTGCCTCCATCTCACCCTTTAGATGTATATTCGATTATTCTTCTACCATTGCATTTGCACAATGTCTGATTCCAGGCAACAAACGGATTATATCAATAGTTTGTGATTTTTATTGCCTTAAGTCACTTTACTTCGTTGCCCTTCACAACACTAAGCTTAGCTATGTTTATTTAGTTTACTGTACATTTCAACAAACTGAGGAGTTGTATGTAAAGATACAGGTCTATATTACATGATTGAAGCTTTAGCTAGTCGAATAACTAAAGCTCGATCACTAAATGTCGAAGACCCAAAACTGCGAATGGCAGTTTCCACACAAGGAAACAATGCTGTGGTCCCAACCAAAAAAAAAAAAAAAAAATAAAACACAAATCAAGTGGGGGTCTTCACCCCCCACACCTCTAAATATACCAAACTCCGAGATCGCTACACATTGTAGAAAGGGTAAAATCCATGTAATGATCAAACAAATTGTTTCCCATTGTGGAAACTGCCGTTCGCAATTTTGGGACTTCAACAGTTAGTGATCAAGCTTTAGGTATTCGACTACCTAAAGCTTCGATCATGTAATATAGACCCTAAAGATACAGTGGTCAATAGTGTAATGAAGATGAATACATACATTCATAAGAAACCAAGATGGCTGCCGAGCACTGAACACACATGTTCTGCTGCTCTTGTATTAACTAAGTCTATCTGCTCAAAAAAAAACACATCTGGCATCAAATCGAACAGGAAAGGAGTGCTTCTTCTAAACTACACTTCATGGAAAAGACCTATAGCAACATTTTGGTCTAAAAAGTAAAATATTACCATTTTTTCTACAAGTACTTACCTCTAGTGACTGGCTGAAGGCCGCAGCCACATGGTGGGATCCTTTTCTTTAAAGGTCTGAGTTCTGAGTTCTAAACAAGAAAAGTTAAAAGAGAAATCTTTAAGTCACTTCTTTGTGGTCTAACCCTACACTATAATTCACTCAGTGATGGTGAACCAACAAGAATCCGTGGATGTTATAACTTTTAAAACCAAACTCTCTAATGTCACCTGAAAAGGATACAACAGTTAAGAGGCAGAGAATAAATAAATCAACACATGTTTCAAACAAAGGAGCTGCTAAATCTAAAGGTGAGACTGTTCTTTCACTGGATGACTCTAAATCAGCATTACAGCCCTTACATGAAGACTTCAAATTATTCTCAGACAAATTAAATTCATTTGGATCTAACCTGGACCAAATTATAACCAGAATTAATCTTATTGACAATAAAACTGAGGAGAATTCAAAGCAAATACAAGATTTACAAACCAAGGTAAATACAAATGACAAAATTATCAGTGACTTACAGCAAAAAATAATAGACTTAGAAGCACGCAGTAGGAGAAACAACATTTTAATACGTGGCATTCCTGAAAAGTTTGACCAAGTCCAACTGCCAGTCATACTAACTGAGATTTTTGAACACATTACTGATAATAAAATCTTCGCTAAAGAAATCATTATTGAAAGAGCTCATAGAGCATTACGAAGATCACAAGATGATGCTGTCCCTCAACAGATTTATGTAAGGCTTTAAATGCTGCACATGTTACCACACTCCTCATGGCTGCAAAAAAGAAAAGTAACATTTCATGGAGAGGTCACAGGATTACAATATCACAGGATTTACCCCAGCCCATTAAGGCTCAAAGACAAGCTCTAGCCCCTTTTTGTGCTTTGTTAATCAAAAAAAAAGTACGCTTTCAGATGAAATACCCAGCCATCCTCTCCTTCAGCTATGGTGATCAGAAATTCCTAATACACTCTGCAGATGAAGCAAAAAAAGTATTCATGCAAGCTTTCAAGGAACTACCAGCTTAACTAGTCCTACTGTTAAAGCTAGTAAAATAATATAACCAAGAAAATACAGTATATGATTAAAAGTTATGAAATACTGTTAAGGCTAACAAATGGTATAACCAAAATGATACAGCTACACAAATCTATCTCTGCTGGCTTTCTAACACTGCTAACTGATTTTAACTTACCCTGATATCTTCCCAGCTTGTTTTTTTCATAATCTAGATGTCCTGGCATTTTCTTTCCATTTTAACTCTTCAGTGACTTGTTGGCCCATTTGCAGCAGTGCACGACACTTCCTGTAGCCTGTTGAGGCCTTATTTCAAGCTCACAAGGGTTCCCTAAGCTTCCAGAGCCGTTTCAACATTCCATAACCCAGAATGCAACAGAAACATTGGTCGATGACATCACGAGGTCGGAGTTTGAGACGAAAGAAGCAGTGCATTACTGGGAACACTAAATTCGCAAATTAGATTGTAGGGAAGGAGAAATGGATCTAAAACAACATTTTTGGGACACATCAGGAAAGTGGTAATTAAATGGACTATAAAGGACTCTGGTCAGGGTAATTTAGCAACCTAATCATATGTGTATAGTTTGTTTATTATAGTTTAATTCTATACTGAAAGTGCAGGATATGGATGTTTTCTTCTTTTCTCTGAGCTTGCTATGCTGTATGCTAGTGCTTGGTTTAATTAGCCGGCTTGCTAATCAGTTTTTTTTTTTCTTATAGTTGTATAATTAAACTGGTGTGTGATGATATGTGAGTTGTGTAGTTTACTGTGAACTGCATTCAGTGAAAATCCAATTAACTGCCTAGGTAGTCAATTAATGCTCTCGTTTTTGTTTTTCTAATCCTATAGTATGTAATTCAGTGTGTAATGCATATTTAGTAAATCCAGTTAGATATCTAGATAGGTAAAACATTTATTTACACTTACTGAAAGCTACTCTTGTTTGTTGACGCATATATTTAACCTGTAATTTTTCCTGTTATAATCACCCCCTTCGTTGATCTCCCTTTATAGCAGTATGCTCAGTTAGATCTTATCTAAGTTGATTGTCCTATTTCCAGACAGAAGACAACAACATATCATTAGGTTATTATGGTACCTACTGCTATGCCAGTTATAGTAGAACCTGTCTCACTATCTGCTGTAAGGGTTATTAATATCTCTGGATATAAATTGAGTTGGTCTCAGTTACTCAGTAACTTTTATTGTCTATATTACTCCAACCTCATTTGCCTATTCACATGAAAAAATTTGAAGTCAAAAATGTTACAATGCTGTATGTATTATATTCTTATGGTGGTATTGTTTTGTTATCTCCTTTAACTCCTAACTCTAACGTTACCTTGCCTTTAACCATCCATTCTATGTACATATGTTTTTCATATTCCTTAACACTTTTGGGAGTGGCATGATGGTGAAGTTGTCCAATGTTTGTTGGCACTTGGACTATTGATGTTAGTTTTTATGTCTCTCTGCTCTGTTCTTGTATTATTTTTAATAAGAAAAATTGTTTAAAAACAGATCACTTGTATTTATTTTGAACTTATTCAAAAATGCCTCAGGGAGACTGATGGTTAGGCAAAGGGTCTATGGTAAGGAACATGGATGCCAAAATACGATTTACTACTACATTACATTTTCTGTTATATATAAAAAGTGTGTATACTAATTGGACCGTTCCTAGCAGGGCTTTTTTCTTAGTTTATCCTAACATATATCTATGTTTTGAATCTAAAGTATGATGATTAGTGTGAACTCCTGGAATGTAAATGGCCTTCAAGAAATAAGTAAAAAGAAACTAGTTATGCACCTGATTTTTCAGGATAAATCCAACATTGTCTTTCTAAAGGAGACCCATATGACAAATGTTCAATGGGATAACATTAAAAAAAGAAATTGGATTAAACTTGTGATATCAGCAGGGAATAGTCTTGCATCAAAAGGCACTGTAATAATAATTAAAAAATCATTTCATGGTGAAGGGCTAAATACTAAATTTGACCCGAATGGCGGATGGTGTTCATTTTCCTGCTCGTATGCTCAGGTAATACCCCCTTTACTTTTCTTAAACTTGTAGAGCCTGTGTACAAACCAGCACTTATTCATCTACAAAATACATAATCTACTACTTCAATTTCCTAATCATCTTTTTATTATTGATGGTGACTGGAATGCACTCATGGACCCCTTGAATGACAGTTCAAACAAAAACAGGAAACAGCCCTCACAAGTTACTGCATCTATTCAGGATTTGATAAATAGCTTCAACTTAGTTGACCCTTTTTTAATATTTGACCATGACAGAGAGCTAAATAAGTTCACGTTTTATTCGGCTTCACACAAAGTCTGGTCCAGAACTGATTTTTTTATCTCTTATATCTTTTCAAACAAAATTACCAACTTGCCCTTGAGGCTAGATCTATATCTGACCACTTGAATGTATCACTTTGTATTAGTCCTACTCACCACCTGAACCATGATAGTAGTAGTCCCACTTGGTCACTAAACAGTAACATTCTTAAAAAAGAAGACATTCTGCAGGAAATTAATGATTATCTAAAACAATTTGATGCAGAATCTTGTTTATCCACCATCCCTTTAGATATCCAACGGGCTATGGCCAAAGCAGCCATCAGAGGAATACTCATACAAAAATCATCTTATTATTAAAAAAAAAAAGAAAAATTGTACATCAATAACCTCAACAATGAGCAGAAGATGACTGATGCACAACTACAAAAGGGCTTTTCTCCTGAACTGAAAAAGAAACTACATGAGACACAAAAAAAAAATCTATTCCTTTCACTTAGAAAATCAATTCTTGGTAAAACTCAAACTCCTCCACAAATATTCGGAATGGGCTCAAACTCCCTTCAGAACAGTAGCTAGACTCATAAACATCAAAGAGGGACCAAACTATATTAATGAAATAAATTACAAAGGGAAAAACTTACACAGAAATGAAGATATTGTTAAGTCTTTTGTAAATATCTTCACTGAAATCTATAATCCCAAAACACAGACCCCAAATGAAATGCACAAAAAATTCCTAAATGAGCTATCTGCTCCAAAGCTATCCTCCACACAAAACACCCTTCTAAACAGCCCCATAACACTGAATGAAATAATGTTAGCTATTAAAAAACTTAAACCAAATAAGGTGCCAGGACCTGACGGTTTTACAGGTGAATTTTATAAAACTTTTAGTCATCATCTTTCTAAAATTCTCCTTGCCATGTTTAATTATATCATCTCTAAAGGGATTACTGATGCGTATATGAATAATTCTAAAACAATATTCATCCCAAAACCGAACTCTGACAAGTCCAACCCTCTCTGCTATAGGCCTATTGCCCTTATTAACATTGACATCAAAATCTTATCTGCCATTTTTGCTAATGGAATCCAGAAAGTTATAGCTACAGTCATTTCTTCTGAACAGTTGGGATTTATGAAACAGAAGCAGCTTTGTGACAGTACTCTTACCTTAAACACATTAATGCTGATTCTAAAAAGTGATAACCACCCACGTTATGCACTCATGCTTAACGCTACCAAAGCTTTTGATAACGTTGATCTAAACTTCCTTTACCTAACTATGAAATACTTTAACTTTCCAGATTTTATTATCAACACTATTAAGATGCTTTACAACAATACCTTTACTTCCCTGTATATAAATTAAACTTCATCATGCCCTATTAAAATTACCAATGGTACTAGACAGGGCTGCCCACTCTCACCTTATCTTTTCAATTTATATCTCAAACCTTTCTTTCTCTGGATTAAACAAAAGACCTATCACCATATCCCAAAAGTCCTTAACATTGATATAAATTACTCTGCATTTGCAGATGACCTGAACATTTATTTTGCGCTTCCCAACACCAATTTTCATAAAATCCGAAATTCTATTAATATTTTTGCTAAGGCTGCTAACTATAAATTAAACCCTGCAAAATCATCTATTTTTCCATTAAATCCTACAAATAATTTAGAATATTACTTCCCCCTGTCAGACATTCCACTCAAATATACACTCAGATACCTAGGAATAAATTTCACACATTCTCACCAAGAACTAATAAACACAAACCTATATAGAGTCTGGGATCAGATAAATAATGATTTAACTAGATAGAAAAACATCAATGTTTCTTTGCTATCAAAATCCACTATCATTAAAAATTAATATTTTGCCTAGAATCTTTTTCATCTTAACTCCATCTTCTTAAATGTTCCAAAAAATGTTTTCAGAAAAATGGAACCACAATCTCAAAGTTTTTATGGCTTTCTAAATCAACCAGAATATCATACAGGAAATTAATTACCCCAAAGACCAAAGGCGGTTTAAGTCTCCCGGACTTTAATTTATATTACCATATAATTAATGCTAGCCATTCAAATAGCCTGCTATGATCCCTCTGCTGAATCTTGGTATCCAACCGGGATCAAAATCTGGTGCGACTATATGTATTCTGTAAAATTCAATCCGCATGCTGTGTCTTTTCTTGCACCTGATGGTGACTACAAATTCAAAGATCTTGCCTACACTAAAGAACAAAATTTGCATTTTTCAAACTCTGATGACCTCCTTAAATTTACACAGTACTGTTCCCATTCTCCAACCTATTCACCTAAACCCTAACTTAAAAATCAATAATAAACTGATTGACCTATCAAACTTCCTTATTATTAAGAAAGCCATAGTCTGGCACTTTTATAACTCTAAAAATGCAGCTGAGGTCAAAGCTTTATTTGGTGCTCCTAACAAATATGATCCTATCTTAAGACAAATCAGCTCACTTATAACACAAAAATTGTCTAACTATAGAGTGAAGGAGCAAGACATTACAGTATCACAATCTATCATTAAATCAATTTCCCTACAGAACTAAATGATTTTGAATACCTATAAACGTGTCAAGCATTAAATATAATCATTCACTTATATTTTCCAAATATTGGGACGGCATACAAGGCGAAATCTATACGGAGTCTAAGTGTGAAGCAATCAATAATACTCTGAATCTACCCCCCTTCAAAAACCTAATTTACACTCAACTTATGATAAACAATTCCTACTATACCCCAGCAGTCTTACTAGAATTTGGATACAATAAAAATCTAACCTGTCGGTTCTATTCCCTCCCACATGTAGATATACTTCACATCTTTTGGAGCTGTAAGAATATTTACAAACGTTGGTGTTCTCTCAGAACTCAGTTGGAAAAAATGTGATACAAAAAAAATACATTTTCCTGGAAAACCATGATTCTAAATATAATTTCTAAATCTCTTAAGAGCATCAATCACCACATCTGTGTTACGGTCTGTGCTCTTCTCTAATATTTTATAGCCAAGAATTGGGTCAATCCCTCAGCAATAGCTTGGGAAAACTTTACATCGATGGCAATCAAATATATATCTGCACATAAGTTATGCAATAATAATAAAAAGAAAAAAGAATATTTTCAGAATTATTGGTGTAGCCTTTTTGACCTAATCCAAACTAAATAATCTTCCAAAATGCGGGTCACTAACATTACATTCCAGGAAATCCTCCATCGGTATCATATTTGGCCCTATTATTATTAGACATTATCATCACACTGTAGCTTTAGATTTTACAAAGTATTTTGTTATATTATTTTGTTATCCTCTGGCATCCATGGTGTAAATATGTTGTAAATATGTTATAAATAGTTGTACATGGTGTAAATAGTTAGTTTATATTGATGTATCCTCCTTACCGCTCTTCTTTCTTCTTAAGACAGTCATATACTCCTCCCTCCAAGCCATTTTCCATTTATTAGTCTAGACTTTGACTGTAATAGGCTATTGGGTCTGTCCTGCTTATATTATTCTCTAAGATGTAAGTTACCTGAAATGATAACTTCTTACAGTCTTTTCCTTTTTATGTTTGAAAACTGTAAAATTCAATAAAATATATTTGAAAAAAATACATACATTCACATTTACTGAAATCTGCTGTCAAATATATGACTTCCTTCATGGTTTGCTTAGATAATGCTCAAGTATAAATGCTTTTCTTGAAATGTTCAAAAGGTTTGAATCCAAAAAAATGAAAAAAAATGTTTCAGAATTGTTTGTCTGACTCCTGTGACTGTAAATGTTGGCTACAAATTTCTCCAACATATCATTATTCTGCTGTTATATTTATTCATTTATTTATTTAACATTTGTTTACCAGGAAAGCATGACTGGGACAAAGCACATTTTCAGTGGAGGCCTGAGGAGAAACATTCGAAACGCATGTCTTTATAATGTAGGAAGAAACCGAGGCACCAAGAGGAAACCCTTGCAAATGCAGGGCGGACATGTAGACTCTGCACAAAAGGCACCCCAGCCAAGAATCAAACTGGAGAACCTCTTGCTGTGCGGTGACAATGCTAACCACTCCATCACTGCACCACCCCAATGTTATTGTGCCTACTCCTTATTGAGAAGCCTGTCTTGTACTTATCTTTGCACAAAAGTCAGCACAGAACAACATAGAGTATTGTTAATTCCCATTCTAAGTTCAACACTTCAGGACATGATTTATTTATTTGTTTGCCATTTGTTAACTGGGTTAGGCTGGCTGGGCAGATGCCTTTTTTCAGCAGGGACCTGAGAAGAAAAGCTCCAGTGCAGAAATAAACTTGTTACAATGAATTAACTATTTAAGTATATAAATATGATATGACTTATACATAAGGAGAAATAAAGATTCTTCTTATCCAATTGTTTGAAGAAAAAAAAACATAAATACAAATGTGGTGGGCCATGCCGTAACAGATTCTTCTTATATATTGTCTGAATGAGAAGAGCAAACCTGATTACAAATGTTGTGTGGCATACAGTAACAGAAATACCCATCCTGGCACAAAGGAAAGGAAAAGAAAACAAGTAGGGGGGGGTGTCGATACAAAAGGAGGGTGAAATAGGGAAGTGGAAGTTTAAAGTAAAGATAGGAGTATTGTTGGAGGAAAAAGTAACAGAGCAGAGAAATAGAAATGAATTGCAGGCAGGATGGATATATGTAAGAAATAGGGACGGGGGGGGGGGCTAAAGCAGAGGAGGTAGTGTTCAAGTAGTATATTAACAGTGGCAGGCACAGGAGTTAAGCAGATATTCCTTTAAAGCTACTTTGAAATTGCTAGGATTTTGACTCAATCTGATATATAGAGAAAGTTGGTTCCAAGAAGAGGTAACTGAGTGACTATAAAGAATTTTTCCTATGGATTTATTTGGTTTGGAGATTTTTAGGAGGTGTTGGTCAGAGCTATAAATTTCCCAGTTGGGGACATAAGGAGAGATGAGGGTTGCTAGTGATGGACAGGCTACAGGTTGGTAGAGGATAGTATGTGTCAGAACCAGCTGAGGCAGAAGGAGTTGATTATGGAATTCTAGTCAGTTTTTTTTAAGGAGAGGCAGTGAGGTGAGCGATAGGGGAGATTACTGGTAAATCTAGCAGTTTTGTTGTATGTAAATTCAAGTTTGGTTGACACATATTTTTGGAGGTTAGCAAAGATTGGATCAGCATATAATAGGGTAGTTAGTGGGTAGGCTTGAGCTAGGGACAATTTAGATTCTTGCACTAAAAATTTTTACTTCAGTAAAGCAGTCCTAGATTTGATGTGTCTTTTTAATGCAATCATTGATGTTGATGTACGTCGTCTATATAAACCCAAAGAAGTTTAGTGTGAGATTCGACCTTAATAGCAATGTTGTTTAAAGACGAGACTGAGAAGGTGGATTTGAGGTGTTGGAGGGGTTTGAGAAGGAAGAAAAAGTAGTTTTGTTTTATTAGGGTTAAGTAGGAGTTGGTTGGTTATGAGTCATCTTTCAACTGAGTGCGGGTGTCTTGAGTGAGGGTGAGTAGGTGGAGTAGACTGTCAGAGGTAGTTATGATGGTGGAGTCATCTGCTTATTGAATGAGTGTGGAGTGGGAGCATTATTGGAGGGGATTATTAGTAAAGATGTTAAATAGCAGTGGGTCCAGGATGGAGCCTTGGGGCACACCAGTTTGAATGGGAATGAAAGGTGAAGTAGCAAAGAGCCATTTGACAGATTAAACTCTATTTGATGGGTATGCAGAGAACAAGCAGAGAGTAGAGATAGATAGATTGAAGGAAGACAGTTTGGAGAGAAGGAGGTTGTGGGACACAGTGTCAAAACCCTTAGAGAGCTCACGGAAGAGGCATGACACTAGTTTGTTATTATTGAGATTTGTAGAGATAGAGTGAGTGAAGGATAGTAATCCAGTAGTTGTGCTATGATGTGGGTGGAGTCTATGTTGTTTGGGGTGAGGAGGTTTTCATGAATGAGATGTGAAATGAGCTGCTTATGTACACACTTTTCAAGAATGTTTGAAAGACTGGACAGAATAACAATAGGCCTGAAATTAGAGGTGCCAGTGGAATTACCTCCTTTATGTAAGGGTATTATTTAGGACTTTTTCCAGATGTTAGGGACAAGATTTTCCTGAACTGACCGATTGATAAGTATGGAGACTGGATAGGCAGTAGAGGCGGCTGTGAGTTTGATGTATATAGAAGGCAGATTTTCAGCAGAAGGGGAGCAGGGTTTTAGTTTATAGAGTAGAGATCTGATGATGGATGTGGGGATAAGTTTGATTGAGAAAGGAGTTTTGTGGGAGGGAGGGGGTGGGGTGTCATGGCAGGTATCCTTATTTGGTTTGATAAGGTTTGGTATGGAGTCTATGAAGAAGGAGTTCAGAAGAGCGGCAGTTTTGAGTGGAGAACTGTTAGGGGATGGGTTAGGAGGAGATGGGTTTCCTGGGTTTAAGAGCTTGTTGTTGGTACTCCAGATTTTTTTGGGTTAGAGTAGGGACTTCTCTGTGAGTTAAGATAAAATAATTTTTTGTCAAGGTTGGTTTGTATTTTTTTTTTGTGACAGTTCATAGTTCCCTATAGTGTTGGAGGCTAGAGGGGTTTTGAGTTTATTCCAGATTTTCCATGCATTGTCTCTCTTCTGTATGAGGGAGAGAGCATCTTTACTTATCCAGGTAGCATAGTTAGTTTTAACCTGAATTCTTCTGATAACAGCTAGGGAGTTGAGAGTGCTAAGGAAGATGTTGAATTGAAGAACAGCTTCTTCAAGGGGGAGGTTGAATAGAAAAGAGCAATTTATTGAAGACAGAGACATGATTATGTACGTGTTAATACTTTGTCAACTGCAGCACAATTCAGCTTAGCAGAGCTGTGCTCAAAGCGTAAAATTGAAAAAAAGAAAATCAAATAATTATTGTTTTAGGTTGCACAACATTTGCAAGTCTGTGTTATTTTTGTCAATAAGTGATCTTGATTTCAGAATTATTTTGACTCAGTTAATTCAGTCGTTTAATTTATTTATACTCTACAGTATTTATACTTGCAGCTATGTTACAAGCTTACTTAACCTATTCTCACATAAGCTATCCCTATTAGTCTGCAGTGGACTGTCCTGTGTATAACTTGCATGTTTGTTTTGTCAATAGTGCAAGTATGAGACAATGCAAGTATGCAGTCATCTTGATATTAAGTCACAGGAATGTTTGACTGATAATCCACTGGTGTACATCAATGAATGTCTGTATCAACCCATAATGTGAAACATGTCAATGGCTGTTACAGTAATTCAATGCATATGAAGGACACTATCTAAATTTTAGTAGAGAAGCATATAATTACACGTGACAGCCATAATGATGTTACATTGTCCTGTGCACACATATGCATTTGTTTTATAACCTGTGAAGCACAATGCCATCTGTCACAAACAGTGGGTTTTGAAAATGTTTAAATGTGCTATTTACATTTCTAAAGTTAGACTTCTCCTATGGTGCTTGTGACTAATACAGTGCTTTCTAGATTGGGTAAATAGATAGGTAAGAGGTTTGATACTGGACATAAGAAATTATATGTGTGTGCATGTAAAATGTTTAGTGCTGTATCCCTTTTCTCAGAGAAGAATACATTTAACTCTTCACAGAGCTCTCTTACCCACTTTTTACTGAAACATCCTCTATGAAACCCACTAATAAGGTCATCCTGGCAAAAATGCACTGTCTCACCTTAAGAGTCAAACTTCTTCTACAGCACATGATATTAATACAGTGCCTTCTACATTGTGCAACAGGAAACCTAGGAGGTTCAATGCTCAATATGGGGAAATTGTGAGCATGTGTTTATGAGTGGGGGAGTTTGCAGTTTAATGAACATGTGCTCAATCAGCTTCTATGCTGGATAAACATTTGAAACTGCTAGATGACTCCACAATCTCTTAATCCCTGCTAGATGACTCCACAATCACTTAATCCCTGCTAGATTACTCCACAATCTCTTACTCCCTGCTAGATGAGTCCACAATCTCTTAATCCCTGCTAGATGACTCCACAATCTCTTAATCCCTGCTAGATGACTCCACAATCTCTTAATCCCTGCTAGATGAGTCCACAATCTCTTAATCCCTGCTAGATGACTCTGCAATCTCTTAATCCCACCATTCACAACCACGACTTCTTTGAAAGATAAAGGTGCACCACGGCATACATTTTGTACACTACTGAGTACACTTTTCTCTGTATTATTTAAAGAAACCTTGGCTTTTTTGGCCATGCTATGTTTAAATTAAGGCTTCCAATAGGAGTCTCATAGATTTATGCTTAAATATGTGTGACTGTGATTAATGTCATAAACTGCTGGCCACCTCACAACCACCTTTATGCACACTTCTACCTATGAGATGGTAAGAGAGTTGCTATAGTTTATACCCACCTTGCATGAAGTGCTTCAGCACTCAGGTTTTATACCACACACAGAGAACTACTGTGCTTAGGTTTGCCTACAAATGTGATACCAGCTTTTAAAAGCCAATATTGTATTAAAGACACATTGGAATTGGCTGACTGCACTCTCCATCACTTTGCACCTAGAGCAGTTGCCCCTCTTGCACCACCCTAGCTACACTACCATGTGCAACATCCATATTCAGTGCCTGTTAGCATTTTTAGGCCTTATACTATAATGCATGAATGGCATCCACCAGAGTTGCAATGTCTCCATTTACAGTGGGAGGGGCCTCCCCATCATTTTTATCTTATACTGTAATGCATGAATGGCATCCACCACAGTTACAATGTGACCATTTACAGTGGGAGAGGCCTCCACCATCCCTTTTATCTTATACTGTAATGCATGAATGGCATCCACCACAGATACAATGTGTCCATTTACAGTGGGAGAGGCCTCCACCATCCCTTTTATCTTATACTGTAATGCATGAATAGCATTCACCACAGTTACAATGTGTCCATTTACAGTGGGAGAGGTATCCACCATGTTTTTTTACTCAAAGAGTTTGTTTATAACACATATATCTGATATAATAAGTTAGCATAGCTTGAATGTCACAGTTGTATTAAGACTTCCATTGTGGTGATTCTGGTTCATCCATGTGTCATTAGCTGGCAGAGTCACAAAGCTGTTCAGTTCCTGAAAGGGCAACATTATATGAATGCACTGACATTACATAAAAGCCATTGTATCTAGTTATTCTCATCCATTTTTATTTTGGAAAATGTTATATCATCACAGGTTGTGAATGCATGGCAGTGAAATGGTTATTTGGGGCATATTGTGCTGTGACTGCTCTTGCAGCATGTGCATTGATTACTGTTTTGTATAGCATATATTCACAGATAGACTGTGGTTCATTTTTGGGACTGTGTGCGTAATACACAATGGAAACAGCTTCCTTGGCAAGGAAGCAGTGATATTACACTACTCACTGCTGTACAGACAGTAACAAGTGTAGCTCCTTTTCAGCATTCTGACTAAATCTAATTGTTCATATTATATTCATGACTCCTTTCTTACTGCACACATTCAGTTCAGTTATTTGTAACAGCCTCCGTTGCTATCAGATGTGGCATATGCAGTCAATACAAATGTCTGCAGAGAGCTTAGTATAATAGGCAAGAGTTGGAATCTGGTCGCATCTGTCTGTCAGGCAAATGTGCTAGACAGCACTGGTCTACATGCAGACCATAGTTATGACAAACTCAAAGGGCCACATTTTCAGGTGTTGTCCTACACGGTAAGGCATCCATACAACTTATGATAGGGAAGTGCTGTAAGTCCTTCAAGGGTGTTCTTCATGACATTACCGATGCACATGTTTCTTGGTGTTCATGATTGTTATGCATCTCACTGATATCCATCCTGGCATATGTTTTAAAATGACATGCAAATGTTTTATGATGTCATTCATTGCTCTCAGTCATTGCCTGTTCCCAAGATAATTATGCTCAGGAACAAAATCAGAATCCAGGAACAGATAGTCGCATGCAATTCTTTAATACTTTGCACTGTATGTCTTCCTCCAGACATTTCTTTATTACTGCAGTTGTTTGCATCACACTGTGCAGCTTAGTGGCAGATGAGGGATTCCAAAAATGTTTTGTACTGTATGGTATGCTGCCAGAAAATCAGAAAGTGTGATTGGTCCTCTATTACAACACTTTCTTGTGTGTTGCTGCTGTTGAATTGTTGGTATGTTACTATTCCTTGTAAATCTATGTGAGCATCCCGGCTTTTGCAAATCAGCAATGGAAAACTTGACATCATGATGTGTGATCTGATCTATGTTGTCTTCTGTCACGTATGTATGCTGTGTATTATTAGATTACCATTTAGTATTTACATGAATATACAATAGTTGCTTGTCTATTACTTATTCATAGATGATAAATCCCTTTCCCTATGGATACCACTGACATTTCTTTGCAAAACATCCCCATTTCTGATGTACCTGACATTACAGCTTTAAAGTCCATTTGTTCTTGTGTATACATGCTGAGGTAGCGAATACTGCAGTAGTGTCAGCTTACATACATAAATTCATGTATATATATCTTATATCCAATAAATGCAGTCTATGCACCCATCCCATAATGTATCTTTCTGTCCTTGCTAAGTGTTATCTCAAGTTAGCATTTTATTAACATGTATATCACATGTTCAGTCTCCTTTTTTACACACATAGGTTTATAGGTTCATAGGGTGATACTAGACTATCAGTCCAGAGGCCTTTATAACCCTAGCCAAGAATTTTGACCATGTTCCCACAAAGTCAGCACCTGTTTCCCTTGTCCAGCAGGGACACAGGTGGGATCCTGGGGTGTATTTTCTGTTTCCCATCTAGTCATGCAGTCGTCCAGGTTCCTCTTAAAGAGGGCTAGTGAGGTACTCTGTTTGACATGGAGAGGGAGTCTATTCCACAGATGGTGGAGTCTTTGGGGCACAAATTTATCCCACCAACAACTTCTATTAATGTCACAAACCAGGTTGAGGCCTTACATGTGGGTTGCCTGAGTGGAATTTGACTTACAGATATGCAGCAGCTCCATCAAAGCTGGGTCTGAGATGGCTTTGTATGCCAGACACAGGTCAACTCTGAGCAGTCTGTATGAGACTGAGTAGAGGGAAAAGGCTTTTAGCCTATCTGTGTAGAATAGGTGTTTGAGACCCTCGGTTTTCCTGGTCAGGAACCTCTGTGGTCTCTCCAGCTGCTGCATGTGCTTGGCAAGATACATGCCGAAGGGGACATTGTACTTGATAATGAGCCTGATAAGGAAGGGAGTACAGGGATGTTATGACCTCTTTGTTCCTGGATAAAATACCATTATTTATGAGGTGGGCCATGTAGAAAGCCTTTTGCACAACAGAAGCAATGTGGTGGTCAAAAATCAGGTTGCTATAGTATGTTATTATTAATGTGATAATTAGTGAGGATGCCATTTTCCCCAAAGGGGATAATGATGCATTTCTTGGCATTCAGTTTATGGCCATGCTTCTGGCACCAGACATTAGTTTGATTAAGGCCTTCTTGGAGGACAACACTAAGGGAATTTCAATGAATATCCAGCTTGCAGTCATCTGCAAACGTGGTCAGCCACAGACCACTGGTTTGGGCTTGCACCTCACAAAACTATATCCCAACAGTAGAGGCCACAAGACTGATCCTTGGGGTACGCTGCTTGTTACAGGTCTACTATTAGAGGTGGATTTCCCTATTTTGACTGAGTGGGTTCTATCAGTGAGCCAGTTAGGTGCCCATTTGGTAACATACAGGTTGATGCCTAGCTGGTAGAGTTTATCTATTATGCCCGAGTGGTGAATAGTGTTGAAGGCTATGGCTTGGTCAAGGTAGGTGGTGTGCATGACTTTGGTGACTGTTTTGAAGAAGTCAACCAAGTTTAACAGGCATGATATCCCTTTGACAAAACCAAACTGTGTGGGGTCAGGAGTTTGGAGGTTGCCATTATCCTTGTTTATAAGTAAGATCCATGATAAAGCATTCCTTGGCCTTGTATATCGGGCTAGTTAGGCTGATGGGCCTATAACTGCCTGGGTCAGTGGATGCTTCACCTTTGTGTAGAGGGATGATAGTGGCATTCCTCTATTCAGCTGGGCCAAAGCCAGTGCTCAGGTTTTGGTTGAATAGCCTAATGGTGCTAAGAGATCATGCCTGATTTCATGTAGGACACAACCAGGGATATTGTCAGGTCCCATGGAGCTGAAGGCTGTATTTTGTGCCTTTGAGAGGGCATTATAGACCTGCTCTCTAGTGATGAGGGGAAAGGTGCAGATGCTGGGGATGTCCTGGTTTACTGATGGTGGTGACAGTGGGGGTGAAGTTTTCACTGAATCTGTCTGCCAGCAGGTAGGCTATATCTACGGTGTTTGTGTAAGTGGTGTGCTTGACTACCAGTTCAGAGCAGATTTGGGTGTTACCGTTGAGATTGTAGACGTATGTGAAAAAGGCCTTGTGATTGTCCTTAGTGGAAGTGGCCAATTCAGACTCAAAGTTAGCCTTAGAGGATTGCACCAGTGATCTTATTTGCTTGTTCAGACAAAGGAGATATTGCTTCCAACTTGGCACCTGCTCCTTCTTGGTCCTGGACAGCAATTTGTTCCTTTTATTATAGAGCTTGTTTATTGCTGCTGTCACCAGACAGGTTTAGTCTTCCTTAAGGAACATCATTTGTTCCAGTCAGATATTGCTGAGTCCATGCAGCTATGTAGGTGCTCATATAGTTTTTTGGTATAGACTTGGACATTAATGCTAGTTCCAACAGAAGGGATGGTGGCTGTGAAGCTTCTTATACCCGCTCTCAAGAGACTGTAGTCAGCTTTGGAAAATGTTTTTTGTTTGACCCTGACAAGGGGGGGATCAGGAGAGATGTTGACTTCGAAAGTGATCACTTTATGGTCAGATCTTACCAAGGAGGATGACACTGTAGGGGTGCTACAGTGGCTACTCATATTGGTTATACCAGGTCCAGGATATTTTCACCTCTCATGGGGATGTCTACCAGCTGATCCAAAGCATTGGCAATGACGAAGTTGAGGAATCTCTGGGTGTTCATATTTGGGCTAGAATAGGTCTTCCACTCTATGGTTGGGTAGTTAAAGTCACCCAGGATCAGGGTAGAGGGTTGAATCTTGATGGATTCAAGTAAGTCTAGATAGGTGGAGTGGGCATCCTGAGTCATGGTTGGGGGTCTGTAGCTAGCTATGATTTAAATAGGTGTTTTGTCAACAGTTAACTGCACTTAGAGTGTCTCTTGTGTGTAATACTGTTTGACCAGCCAGAAGGTGTGTATTTCTTTGATAAATATTGAAACTTCATCTCCTTTGGCTTTGTAGCCCTCCATTTGGGGTCTGAAAGTATGGTAGGATGAGTAACCTGATAAGGCTTGGGTGCTCTCCACAGCCTTTAACCAGGTTTCAGTGAGTGCACAATTGTCAGCATTCTCCAGGGCAAGGAGGGCTTGCAATGAGTGCAGTTTCTTGCTACGTCTCCTAGCCTTTAGCAGCATGACCTTTAAATTTCATTTAAAAGAATTTTTGACATTGGCAATTTTGTGCTCATGACTTTGCCTAAAAAAGGCACTATGAAGGAGGTAAGAGCCTTTGGCAGAAGCCTGAAGCCCAGGGGAGACACATGAAGGCCATCTCTGGCAAAGTATTGTGGTCTGCCACTCATCTCCTCCCGGGTTGTCAGGTACTGGATCCCCTTGGAATGACACCAGAATCTAAGCCAATTGTTAAAGTCAATTAATTTCTGTTTGTATTGAGGCATTATTGGACATGTGCTGAGGAGGGATGCTGGGTATATTGGGAAAAGGATGCTAAGGATGGAGCTGCCAGATAAGAGGAAAAGAGGAAGGCCTAAGGTAAGGTTTATGGATGTGTTGAGAGAGGACATGCAGGTGGTTGGTGTGAGAGAGCAAGATGCAGAGGACAGGAAGAAATGGAGATGGATGATCTGCTGTGGTGACCCCCTAACAGGAACAGCTGAAACAAAACGAAGAAGAGGATTGAGGCATCATTCTGGGTGACGGTAGAATGCTGCTTAAGGCTAGGGACATACCTGCCTGGGACACATATTCAGTGAGCTCAATCATGTCTCTCTTCATACAGTCCAGAGAGGTATATCTCAAGTCATTCACACCGACATGGACTATGACAGAGTCATAACAATACCTGTTGTTAAGAAACCTGACTGTATGCATGATAGGGTGGATTCTAGCACCTGACAAGCAACTTACAGTGACTTTCTCCTTGTCTAGCCTGGTGAAAAGCACATTTGTGTATCTAACAATAGTCTTCTATAACTAGTATGTTGGGTTTGTGGTTGGGCCTTAGAGGCTGTGAGACACAGGCATGTGTACTATGTGTGCTGCTTGATGCTGTGGGATGTGATGTGTGTGTGTTTTCGCTTTGGAGGGCTCTTTTGTTTAGGTATGTTTTTGCTGAGAACCTCTGCATATGTTCATAGGTTCATACTAGGCTATCTGCCCTGGGGCATTTACAAGTCTAGCCCGATTGTGTTTGGCTTATGCCACCCTTTGATTTCAGTATACTGTGCCCTTTTTAAAGTTTAGTATAGGTTCATAGGTAAGATAATCAGCCCTTCCAAGTCTTGAACCCGCAATGCTGTGCACTACAATCACAGCAACGTACGACTACACCATCCGAGTTGTGGGAATTTGCAATGCTTTTACAAACATATCATGCATTCTGGTCATTGAACATTAAAAAATCATCACTTCTAAGTTTTGAACCCAGGACCCTATGCATTACAATTACAGCAACATTCCTCTACACCATCTGAGCTGTAAAAATAGGTTCCTAGGTTAGTACTAAGCTAGCCTTGTGAGCCATTTTAAGCTTAGTCAATTATCCCTTGTGGGACTCAAACCCAGCATCTTGTGTTTGTAAGGCAAACACCATAACCATTAGGCCACCCTCCCAATAGGTGGCAGCTTTATATTTCTATCACAACCTTTGTTAGCATGTCCATTTTTATTTATGTGTGTAACTCCAGTATTGTCATTAACATTATTTAATATTTTACTTCAGTATTGCAGGATTTATGTCAGAAATGTTTCTCTGGCACTTCAGCACATTTGCCAGTGGTATCTGAATACACTTTACACATTTCCCCTTTCATATTAATTTTGCAGTATAAAACATTTATTATTTGTGTGTTATTTCCCCATTTCACTTCCCCTCCTTCAGAATTATTTCACTTTACTTGCCCTTAATATTTCTGGATTATAGCACATGCTCATATCTGAGCTTTGTCTATTAGCAAGCTGTCTTACTTACATTCTCACTTTATGGCCGCAAACACTACTGGTGTAAATAAGAAGGTGCCTGCAAATGTGTAGGCATGATAGCAACATGCATATTCCATCATTGCACTAACACACTAACACTGTGTAGGCTTAGTACGGCAACTGCACGATTATTAATGAATCACATGCTCAGTTTGTCCCTGCAAGCAGTTAATATATGGACACACACGCGTATGACTTTTTGAGCCTTGACACAGTCATTATTTGGTAATGGAAATAAATCTAATTCTATCTCTAGTGAAACCCCATGCAAACCCAGCACAGAAACCATCCTAGTCAAAAACTGAAGCAGAAAACCAGTCTGTGATGCATCAGTGATAAATACTGTACCACATTACATTTTGATCGACAAAAAGAAAGACTTATTACAAATATCACTTAGAAGAACAGTAGAACAGAATGAATTTTGTTTTATGATGATAATGTTAAACCAGATATAGGATAAGCAGAAATTTAAGATGAATCTGTAACTAAATTAAGAAATATCTATCTACATATTTATATCTGTATTTATAGGATTTTTGCAATGTGTTGATGTATACAAAACTACATCTAATTAATTATGCTCAGCTATAAAAATTTATCACCCAACACAAACTGCATTTATGATGTGCTGATTTAACTAATGCTAAAATAAATCTCAGAAAAGTATTATACATAGTTTACAACTTCTGCAAAAAATAAATTATGTATTGCATTTGCTATAGGCCATAATTGATATGCAATGGCAGTAACTATGTAGTGTGCTGTTTACTAGTATCAAATGGAATGTTAAATCTGTTTCATTTTGCTATGAAGCTAAAACTGCAAATAATTTCATCTTGATGTGATCAATATAGTAATAATAATAATACATGAAAAAAATCTAAAAAAAATCTATATAGCAGTAGGTTGGAAGCCATTCATTTCAGAATTATTTACTTTGCATAAAATCTAAGGCTTTATCTATCATCTATCTATATATATATATATATATATATATATATATATATATATATATATATATATATATATTCATATATATATATATATATATATTCATTCTGAGAAGCCAAAATGCCTTGCTATGTAAGCAAAGAAAAAAAACATCATTGAATCACTCAGTTTATCTATAAACAGCAACACATAATGCGGCCCTTTAAAGTAATAGTAAGCTTGTTTATCTACAAGTGTACCTGACAAATAATATCAGGCCACCAATTAGTTAAGAATTTCATTATTTTTGGACTGAAGCTCTAGTGTAGGAATTTGAGAACTTGCACCCGCATTTTAAAATGATTTTCATTTGCCATTCTTTTATTTGAAAATGCTAGCTAATCATGGTTCATTCATCTGAATCTCAAACCTTAACAAAGAAACCTTAATTTGTTCTTTAGCAAACACATTTTTAAAACATCACTCTATCAACATGACATGATTAATAAGACTGTAGTGAGCAAGGTTTTTTTTTGTCCTTATTGTCATGTGCAAAATTACCACATATGGCTTTCATATGTACGTCATATAGACTTCCCTTAACTGGTTCATGAATAGTTAGATCTCTTTAATGCTACCAGATTTATGGCTGTAGATCTAACTCATTCCTAAGTTGCATAGCAATGGTGCTAAAGAAAGTTGTCATATTTCAGGTCAGTTCTGCTTTACTCATGAACTTTCTTCTGTTTCAGATGTGGCCTAGATTTTGGGCTTTGTCCATGGCCATCACTAGCCCAGTCTACCTATGTAGTCCTTTCTGTCTCAGGTGCAAAATGGATTTTTAACTAGCTGTAGGTACTTCAATTACAACACCAAAAATTACTGTAACTCTTGTTAAAAGTAACTTAACTTGTGCTACATTTTTTGACCTCACAAAGGCTTTTTACACGGCTGGGGGCTACTCTTTTCTGTTGGACAGACTGATGTGTGAGGTGCTCTGATTTAATTTCAAAGTTATCTGTCCACTCAGTTTCAGTTTGCCAGTTTAGTTTCTGCCACAACAGGAGCTAATCTTTAATAAATGAGAGTTCATTCTGTGGTTTCAGAGGAACTGGTACTGTTCCTTTTACTTTATTGTCTACTTTTGAATCCCTTGTGAGTTTTCTATGGTAAATCTATGCCATTTCTTTTGTACCAGTGGATGTGCATTGGTAGTCAATGCCTCTAAGTCTGAATGAAGGAAATCTGCCATTCTGTGCAAACCTCTCTGTCTGTCTGTGGTATTGGTACCAACATTGGACTGTTCACATCCAAAGCCGTGCAGGTTGGTTCTGTGTCACTCCTACAGATAGCGCCTTTACTTCTCTCATCATCATTGATGGAGTAAGTATTAAAACTTAACAGCATTAAATATCTGGGACTCACTCTTGTCCAATAGCTATCTAATGTTAAACTGATAAAAAACACGCACAAGGCCTAGCGTCTGTTTTTTATCAGTGTATTTCTCATCAGTTTGTCTTCTGTTTTGGATTGGTTTGGTAACTATCTAATGCTGCTCATATAGATTTTACTATACAGAAAGTGCTAACAATTTTATTTTCATGGCTGAACAGTGTTGCATCATGTCAGTATGGCTTAATATCAAATATTCCATACTTATGTTGTTTTCCATTGCCTCTTTACAGCCTATTACAAATATTTCAAGCTTGATGGCCAATGTGCCCTCTTGAGCTCACCAGCATTCTACTTATTTTAATGAGGAGGCTGTCTATAGCATACAAAACTGTGGATGGTAAAGAGTTCCTTGTATTTTTATATTGCACAAATGGTGCAGTATTCCAGTCATGAACCTTTAATTGCAGTCAAGATGGAAAGTTATTAATATCAACTTAAACTGATAGTGCCTAGGACATTTTGGTGTCATGAGGATAGTGCTTTCAGCAAAGCTGTACTGCAAATATGGAACATTTTGCTTTATGACATTTAAAAATGAGGTGTACTCAAGTAGTCCTCAAACTATACTCTCATTGGTGACACACACAAAAAATTCTTTCTTAATAAAAAATGCACTCAAAATATGCAACAAGATTTTAAAAAAATAGTAAGCCACCATGATAAAACGTGAGAATAAAATCAATGAAGTACTGAATTCTAATTCATCTCATAATTAAAATCAAAGGAGGTCATAGTATTATGTTGTAATATGAAACAATTTTCTTTATATGTCAAGGTAATGGATTACTCCAAGGGAAAGATATGTGGCTAAACATGTCAATACAATGCCTAAATTTGCATATCACCATTTCTGTAAATATATGTGTAAATATTTCAGGCAGCCATCTTCCCAAAATGTTGGCCATAGCCTTTGTATTTTGTTCATTATCTGTTAAATGCATTCCTACTGCCTTCAACTTATCCTTATTTGTTTCATATCCATATGATATATTAGACAACTTCCCTAAATCACCCTTTGGTTTAGTGTGGGTTAAGATAGCATCTCACACAAACAATACCACATTTAATTCTAAGCTTTTCTCACAGATAACAGATTAGGTCAAACTGTCTTACTGCCTTTGCCAGCTGCTCTATATGCAGTGTGAAATGTAGCAGGAAGAGGCGGCATCCCTACATAGTTCCCTTTGTTAGAGAGACTTGCTCTGACAAAGCCTCCTCAGTTTTACCTAGACAACTGCTCCTGACTACACCTTTCTAGATATAAATGCCTTGAGGAAGCCTATAAGTTCTAGCACCACATTGGTGCCCTTCCACCACATCTTAAATAATTATCTCTAACCAAGTGCTGTTACTACTATATAACTTTCATATATTGTAACTCAGTTTGTAAGCAATACTGATGTAAACTTCATTTCATATTCTTTATCATATTTTGTATCATATTTTTTCTTAGTAATTAGGCTTCTCCTAGGCTGAGCTAGAAAACATGTCACCTGCATAAGCTTTCTACTCGACTTAAATGATAAATAAATAAATAAATAAATACATAATGTGTATCACCATTATTAGTATTCAATGAATGTATTATATTACCTCTGCAATGATAAATGCCATCTGCATCAGTTTTCTACCCAATATAAATGATAAATAAATAAATAAATCAATAAATAGAAAATGTGCATCAATATTTTTAATATCCATTAACTGTATTATATTACCTCTGCAATGATAAATGCCGCCTGCATCGGTTTTCTTTTTTTTTTCCTCAAATTTTTTTTTTTATTTTCAATTAAAATAACATTTACATAATATTTTTAAATATAATTTTAAACAACTGTATACAATATTTGCAATAGCCTGACTTTCAATTATATACACTGTGTTATTAAATATAGAATTAACAGATCAGTTATCAGAGATACAATATTGATTATTGCAGAGTGTCCAGCAAATATATAACTTTCTTCCAAGGATTATTTACCAGTGGCCTGGGATAGATTCATAGTTCTTTGATTTTTATTTCCATCAATGCAGTTATCTTCAGTAAAGTGTAGAATTCTTCCAAGGTCGGAGCTGTATTTGAATTCCATCTTCTGGGTACCCATTTCCTAGATATAGCAAGTATTGTCCATAGCAAATACATATTTGTCTTATTCAGGTAGGGACCTTCATTTACATTTAGTATTATCAATATTTTAGTTAAGGTAAAGGATTCATTAAATAAAGCTTGTAAAAAATGATTGATTCCATTCTAATATGATTTAATGTTATTACATTCATAAAAATATGAATCCAGTCTGCTTTATTTGACTTTTCACACTTCCAGCAAAAAACATTTGTAGTAGTACTGATCTTTTTAATTCTATCTGGTGTTAAAAATGCTCTATGTAAGTATTTCCAGCTAAATATTTTCTAGTACTGTGTGTTAGAGGTGTAATTAACTGATAGTAAGATGTTACTTTTAATTTCTTCTGTTAACTGCAATGACTGACCTTTTGTTAAGAACTGCCAGTATGATGGTTTGGGAATTGTTTTATATGTTATTAACTCTTTATATAGATTTGAAATGGAATTTTTCTTTTCACAACTTTTATATATAAAATCATACAGAAAACGTATTAGATTTGGAATATCTTTAAATGAGGAATTATTAATTAATCTGCATAAATCTTGACTGCACATTAGAATGCTTTGTAAGGTTAACCAGTCCTGTGTTGGAGGATTGTAAGCAGTTTTTATCATATATATATCTAAAACATTTAATTTATTTACACATTGAAACCAGCATAAGAATCCATTTTGTTCCCAGGAGGTTATTGTTTCCCTATATATTTTGCGAGGAAAGTTCTTAATGATGGTAAATGGGGTTAAAAGGTCAAAACTAAGTTTTAGATCTATGCTTGCATTGATAAGTTTCCTAAAGGAATTCATGTAATGATTAATCAGTGTTGTTTTAGAAGGTTTTGTCATATTATATTGTATACTTATGCATAGTATGTACCAGGGTTTGTTTGATTTGTCTACTATTGAACATTTTTTTAACAGATTAAATTCATTTGTTAATATAGCCATTGTTAATTGTTTCCAGTTGGAAAAATAATTTGGGTTTATCCAGTCTATTGTAGTTTTAAGCACAGATGCTTTTATATATGTTTCTATTTCTGGGAAGTTCAATCCTCCTTGTTTCCAGGGTCTAATGTGATGAGTTAGAGCTACTATATTCTTTTTGGGATACCATAATAATGTTATTAAACATGAGTTTATTTCTTTAAGAATGCATGTTTCAGGAATTAACTGTATTGCTAATGCTACATATAGTATTTTTGGCAATAAGACCATTTTTATTAATTGCAATCTGTCTTCAAAAGTTAATATAATTTTGTTCCACTTTTCTATATATATTTTTATTGTTTCAATAATGTTTTTATAATTTATTGATATTGTTTTGTTTATATTTTTGCATAACACTATTCCTAAATAATTTAGCACAAGTTCTTGCTTTTCTATGATGGATTTATCTGTAAGGTCTTTTTTCTCATTTAAAAATAGAAACTTTGATTTTGATCTATTAAAGTGTAGACCTGAAATCTTATAAACTTTCTCCATTACTTCTTCTAGCTTTCCTAATGACTCTCTGGAGTTTGATAGGTTTAGTAAAATATCATCAGCAAAAAGCACTATTTTAGATATGTACTGGTCATAGACTTCTATTCCTTTTATTCTTGGATTATTGCGTATTATTTCTGCAAGAATTTCAATAGTCAAAGCAAATAAAATAGGAGAAAGGGGGCATCCTTATTTAGTACCTTTTGTTATATGGATAGATTCTGAGGTGAAAGGACTTAATTTAATGTAGGCCAACTTATTGATATATGTGTTTTTAGTAATACGATGAAGGTAGGAGGAAATTCAAATAATGCTAAAGTTTTAAATAGATATTCCCAGTTGAGGGAATCAAAGACTTTTTCTATGTCTAATCTGATTACAAGTGTTTCTCTATCTTCTTTATTCACACAATCTATAAGAGTAAGTATCCTTTTAATATTATCATGTGTGTGCCTGTTATATAAAAATCCAGTTTGATCATTATTAATTGTCTTTGAAAGTGGGATTTTCATTCAGTTAGCTAGGATTGACATGAACATTTTGTAATCATTATTCAGTAATGATATAGGTCTGTATGAGGTGCAAAGGTCTGATAGTTTATTATCTTTTAGAATTGGTGTTATGAGAGAATATTTCCATGAGGGTGGTATTTTTGCTTCTGACTGGACTTCTAGCAAAGTTTTATGAAAAAGGGAGATTACTGTTGAAGGGAAGAGTTTGAAAATGTCTGTAATTATACCATCTATCCCCGGAGCTTTGTTAGATTTACTTTCTTTTATCTTGTCAACAATTTCTTTGCAGGATATATGTTTTTGTAGGTCTAGTTTTAAGTTTTCGAGAATTTTTTTTTATATTGATAAGGTTTATATCTATGTTTATTTGGTTGGTATCTAAATCTTCCTTTTTGAAGTGTTGCATAAAATGGAACTGAAATGCTTCAAGGATGTCTCCTATATCTGATACTTTTTCCCCTTTCTTTTCATGATATATACTACTGTTATTTGCTTTAGATTGTATTTTAATTCTTGTAAATAAGTTATGTAGATATCTGGGGAGGAGGTTACTGAGTTTATTTTTAAATTTTCCAAGGCTAGACAAGTTTTGTGTGTTAGAATTTCATTATATTTGTTATTTAATTCCTCTATTTCTTTTTTGACTTCTGGATAATTCTGATTTTTTAGAGATTTTGCTGTTAAGAGTCTGGTTTGCAAGTCTAATTATTCAGATTCCCACTCTCTAACTTTGTTTTTGTATCAGCTAAGGGTTTTACCAAATAAATATGCTTTTAATGAGTCCCAAACCATGACTCTACTGATTTCTGTTGTATTATTAATTTCAAGAAATAATTGTAGTTCTGACAACATCCAGGGTCTGAATTCTTTAATTTTCATGATATATGACGGAATTCTAGTTGAGAGAATAAAAGGTTTAAACTCTATTTGGAGCTTCATTATCAGAGAGTCATGATCTGTGAACGAGCTTGGAACTATTGAGAAGGATTTTTGTTTGTAGATCTTGAACTACAAATAATTTGTCTATCCTGGTTTGTGTTCCATATCTATGATCTTTATGGGAAAATAATAAGAATTTATCATCTTTTACTTTAAATGTGTATATTAAATTAAATTAATCAATCCATTTTTAAGGATTTTGAAATAGTTGCTATATGAAAAAACTTCTTGGTGGTTTCAGAAGCTTCTAAGGTACAATTAAAATCTCTTCCCATTATAAAATTTTCTTTATAATTGTTGAAAATAAAATCTAGGTGTTTTTTAACCATTCCTGCTCCAGTTCTTGGGAACCAATATAGATTAGCTAAGGTCCATATTCTGTTATTAAATTTTTTTTTTTTCCATAATAATTTTTTATTGAAATATATTTTCCAAAAACATTACAAAAATACAATAAACATCACACACATAATACACTATAACTACTACAAACCATTTATACAATATCTACATGAAATGCTTCCTATATTTAATATATTCCTAAAATCAGTATCATGCTAATATAATATTGAAGACCTTTTCCCATATTTTCGGGTTATTAATATTTTTGTTAGTTTGTTTCAGAAGTAATTTATGTGCTAGTATATGCTTTATAGCCACAAGCTTAAAATTATTCCATGATGTCTTATGTGGTTCTAGCCAATTTGTGGCTATATAGAGTTTCATCAGCAAAAAAATATTCATACAAATAATAGTTTGCGATCTGGAAAGCTCTCTTGGAGGAATGTGTAGGATCATAAATTCCCATGACAGTGTAGAACTTTGATAACCCATCTTTTGCAGTTGTACTTTAAGAGAGTTCCAAAGTTTATATACGCATTTACAACTCCAGAACATATGAAGAAGATCCGCTGTTTGATCTGCACAGTATGGACAAATTGGAGAATTCCTAGGGTTAAATTTATGTAATCTAAGATGTGTGTAATATGCATTGTTCCAAATCATCAATTGCGTGTACATCAGTTTTTGAAAAGAAACTGATTTCCTAGTTATATCAATTGCTTTTAATATCTGATTGTCTGTTACTGTTACTTTTTTACCCAATACTCTGAAAGCAAAATTTTGTCCTGAAATTTCAAATCCTTAATTAATTTATATGCAGTTGCTATAAATTTAGTGTCTTGTTGGATAGCTTGCCACAATTCAGAGCACTTATCCACAAATCCGGCTGCAGGTTTAAAGTTCCTAAAATAGCTCAAGGCAAGTTCTTTAACTTGTCTCATTATAACAATGTAACTTCTAGGTAGATTCATTTCCTGTCTAATTTGTAAAGCCGATAAGTCAAGTTTATTAAAACATCAAATAGAGTCAGATTAAGTATTAATGGAAATTTGCTGAGATCGATCAGCTGATTATTTAGTTTAAAATTAGGATTCCTGTGGAAAGGTTGAAGAACCATCATATATTGCAATAAATCTACGGACTGAAATAAAGTTTGCAAAGATGAGACACAGGTTATTATGTGGTCCATGACCCCATATTTTATCAGACTAATTTTGTCCATAAAGGGCAATGCTTTAGGATTTATTTTCCTATCCAAAATATGCTTATGATTCAAGACCACCCAAGTTGGTATCCATGTTGTATTCGTTACATCATAATTAGCAATTCTTAAAATTTTATTAGCTACAATCAAATAATATGCTTCAAAGTTTGGTAGCTCAAGTCCCCTCTTGTTTTAGGGTCATTAATTTCTCATAAGATATTCTAGTTCTTTTGGGTTCCAGATAAATTTAGCTAGATCTTTATGCATTTGTTTAAAAACTGTTTTTGAAATTGATAATTGGGCAGACCTAAATATGTATAACATTCGTGGTAGTATATTCATTTTCACTATTGATACTTTTGCTAATACCGGTAGTTTTAAATTCTTCCATCTGTCACAATCAGCTATTATGTGTTCCCATACTGCTTAACATTATTGTTATAAAAGTCCTTATTATCCGTGAGAAGTTGATACCCAAATATTTAATATTTTCTTTACATGTTAACTTCCCATCAGGGCCATTAGTGAAAAAGGCTTTGGGGTTCTTAATGGGAAGATATTCGTTTTCTGTAAGTTAATTTTATAATTAGAAACTACTGAAAATTCGTTTATGAGCTTTAATATCTTTTCACTGTCTGAAATTGGGGTTGTACAATAAATAATAAGATCATCGGCGAATGCTGACATTAATATTTTATTCCTATAAATTATTGGTGCATTATGATACAAATTTTGCTTGATATATAAAAATAGGGTTCTAGATATAGGTTAAACAATAAGGGGACATGGGACAACCCTGATTTAGTACCATTTTTAATCTGTATTCTGTTAGAATAAGTCCTATTGATGTATAGCGTAGTGTATGGATTACTATATAATATTTGTAGCATCTGAATGAATTCTTGGGGCAAGTTAAAATAGGGTAACACATCAAACAAAAATGTATGTCTACTCTATCAAATGCTTTCTGGGCATCTATTATAAGAGCATAGATATTAAAGTTGTTTTTTAGCATACGCCACCATATTATGCAGTGTAAGTGTGTTATCGCTGGTTTGTCTAGTTGCCATAAATCCAGCTTGTTCCTTAGAAATTAGATATATCAAAACCTTCTTTAGTCTCGATGCTATAATTGATGTTAAAATTTTCATATCCACATTCATTAGTGCTATTGGTCTGTAATTATCTGGGTTAAGGGATCCAAATTGGTTTTATGTATGAAAATTGTTTTTGACGCATTGAGGTGGGGGTCACTAATTTTATTTTTAGTTATATAATTAAATACATGAGACAATTCTTTTCCCAAACTATCAGCAAACTCTTTGTAAAATTCAGCTGTAATACCATCAGGCCCTGGCGACTTATGTACTTTCATATGTTGAATTGTATATACTATTTCTTCTTTAGAAATAGGTTTAATCAGGTCACTTTGCAGGCTCTCTTCTAATTCTGGAAAGTCAATTTTTTGCAGAAAACTTTTATTCTGGGTATGTAGAGACCTATCAGTTTGCCCCTCATACACCTTAGTATAGATTTTCCCAAAAACATCAACAATATCCTCAGTTTTAGAATATATTGTGTCGTTATACTGAATTTCCGAAATATATCCAGTTGTTTTTGATTGATTTATAATCCTTGCCAGTGCTTTTGATGGTATTTGAACATTATTAGCATATTTCACTAAACACCTATGTTCTTGAAGTGTTAATTTATTATTATGAAGCAAAAGAGATCCCTTTGAAGCTTCAACATTTCCTCCTCAGTTTGAGCGTTAAAATTCTGAATCAGCTCATTATCAAGTTGTTTTATTCTTATTTCTAGTTTTGAATATCACTATTATCAATTTTCTTATCATATGGGGCTTTTTGTATAAGAAATCGTGTAATTTGAGCGTTAGGTATTGCGCGTTCAATGTCAGGGCTATGTTTTTGGAGCTTCAAGCTATCTGTAAATTCTTTCAAATATTTTATAATTCCATCTGCTATCTCTTTTTACTTAAAAGATTTGGGTTGAGTGACCAATTATAACCCTATGCCTTCTTGTGTCTTTTAAATCTTTAGAAAATTTTAATGAAATTTTTGAGTGATCTGATAGATGACAGTATGTATAACAACCACTGGTTCTAAATTCGTTAGTGCTTTAGATATCAAAAGTAATCTATTCTAGCCCACATTTTGTGGCATGGTGAATAGAAGGTATATTTATTTGCATTATTAATATCTTGTGAATAAGAAAAGGGGTCATATAATTGAAAATCTTCCTTAAAATCATTTAATGCTATCCCGCCTGCTTATTAAATGCTCTGTGGACAAGACCTATCCAACTTTGGATTTTGATAGGTATTCCAGTCCCCACCCACAACAAAATAATAACCATCATATTGTGTTAATATTGGATATAATGATGCTATGAAACTGTGTTGATCATTGCATGGGGCATATATATTCAAAAGTAGGACAGGTTTATCAAATGCATTATCCGATAAAATCACATAACACCATCGCCCATTTGGATCCACTTTGGAGTCTAAAATCCTATCTTTGTATTGGGTTTTGATAATTATAGCCACTCTCAAGACTGTTTGTCTTACCTTCTGATGTCACTAGCTCTCTAATCCAGTTCTTTTTCTAATATCATTCCATTGTTCATTCATCAAATGTGTTTCCTGTAGAAATACAAACAGTGCTTTGTCCTGTAATAATATGTGTAGCAACAGCTTTCTCTTCTTCAAGTTCTGGAGCCCTTTAACATTCCATGAGTTCAACTCCCACATTCACAGGTCTTGGTATCAAATAACAATATAAGAGGGGAATTATGAAATTGACATGTATTGACTGTACACTATATCTAATCTGGAAGCATTTCCTACATCCCGTCCTAACCAGTGCTTACCCACTTTACCCCTGGACCAGGATTTATATAGGTCTTGTATAAGAGAAAATATAAACAAGGTTAAACACACCAACACATTGAAAAACTTCAGGTAATAACATTTAAAACATTTCCTAAACATACAACCTATATATTCTAGCATATCTACATCAAAGTCTAAACTACACATTCCCTACCAAACACCGCTACTTAACTACAGCTTTGGTTTAACTATTAGTTAAACAAATCTCATTTCTAAGGTTATTACTGTGTAAAGGAAAGTTTTAGTAGATTGGGTACTTATTTTATCCTACCTTAAGTATCTGTTTTGTTGCAATCATTATGTACATAAACTTTTTACAGAAGAGAGGAGAAAAAAAAAAAAAAAAAAAAATACATCCTACATTTTAGATCTGTACCCTACACAGTGCCTGCCACTCACTGCATATAGTAAAAAAAACAATTTTGGTTCACACCTATAAAAGAAGAAAAAAACAGTAAAAGTACATGCTATTATGTGCTTTAAGTACATACTGTAATGTTATTTAGTTATAAAAAGAACATTATCATATTATTTTCAGTTCTCTTTGTCTTTTCAAGCCAGGAAACCATCAGAAATACTCACGACAAGGGACCTCTTTCACAGCAGGACCACAAGAAGTATTACATCCAAATCTACACTCTCAGTTGAAATCCAGGCATTTCCTGTTTACCACACAATGGAAATAGACCTTGGAGACCATAAAAGTCTGGAAACCAGACAGCAGACCCTCAGATTAGCATAAACAAACAGTTTTATTGCTTTTTCAGAGGCCTGAACAGTTTAGTGAAGAAACAAAGGATTAGAAAAGCCTTGAGGTAAAATACATGCTGGATCTGACTACAGGAACATGCCAGTCTCAATTGAAGTTCTTTTCAGCCCTCTGATGCAGGTAGAACTTTAAAACTTTCAGAAACACTTCTTTGCCTGATTTTATTGGAAACAGAATATTTAGCCATCCACCATAAATGTAAGCATATTGGGGTATTTCATCTGGAATTTAATTTGTTTATCAATCAGAAATTTACAGTAAGCAGATAAAGACTGTCTAGCCTGCCTTACTTGTAATGGTAAATCTTGAGCCAGAAATATTTTAACATTTTTCCACATAACATAGCCACCATTTTTTTTTGCAGTAAACAGTATTTTGCTAACATCTTGAAAGTTCAATATCTTAACATATACAGGTCTAGGCATAGTAGAAGCTTGTACCTCTCTCAGCGCTCTGTGTGCCCTTTATATTACAATCTGTTTCACCCCATCAGCATCATTTAACAGTATTTCAATTATTTGTGTTATGGCTGGTATTAGGTCTGCATACTGGATGTTTTCAGGGATTCCTCTTATAATAATATTATTTCTTCTAGACCTTGCCTCTAAATCAATAAGTTTATTTTGCATGGCTTGTACATCCACATCACATACCTTTGATTTTTTCTCCAGCATGTCAATTTTGTCCTCTATTTCAGAAATTCTGGTCTCAGTTTTGTCCATTCTCTGAAGCAATTGATTGCATAAAACTCCAAATGTTTGTATTTGTGAGGTCAAGTCCTTTAGAGCTTCCTGTATAGGTAGTAAAGCGTGCTTGATATCCTCCATGTTTAGTGGCTGATCAGTCCTGGATCTAGTTTCTGGTTTCTGTTGTTCCTGCTGTCTAGTAATCCTTGTTTTTTTGCAGTTCCATCCTTTACTGGCGACTGTAGTTCTGACAACTTTGTCTTAGTAGTAGTTGTTTCCATGGTTCTTCCTTGTTGCAAGATTTTTCTTTCCCCAAGCAGAAAGGCAGAATAAAGAAAGCACACGGTCCTTTGTTTGTTTCTCTCTTCAGAGCAAAGTAATCACTTGTAATCCTGATGGATAAATACTTTTTTTTCTCACTTTTTTAACTGATTTTAGATTAGGACAGTATAAATGCAACTTTTTATCATCAATTTGATGTTTAAACCTCCTGATATCCACTCAGATCAGAGATTTTCCTCGGGTTAATTGAAGAGCTGCAGTTTAGCAGTGTTTACAGCATGGCAGCCATCTTTGAATCCTGTTATTAAATTTAATCATAACAAATGCTAGTAGACCTTCTTTGTCTTCATATTTATAAATAACTTTTGGAGTGATTATGTTTTTCTTCCAGATAATTGATACTCCTTTTGTCTTTGTTCTGTAGGAGGATTGAGCTAAGACTGTATAGTCCTTAGGGTTCCAAATAAAGCTATCATTAGTCTTAAAATGCGTTTCCTGGAGAAATACTACTTGTGCCTTATTTAGATTTAAATAGTTTAGTAAATTTGATCTTTTATTTGCATTATTTAAGCCATTAGTATTTAATGATAAGAATGTTAAATCCATTTCAAGTTATTGTTGGAAGAAACTTTTTGTTTATTTTTTAATTTATTTTTGATTATAGTAGTTATACCATATTCTATGATAACACTGGATGTTACTTTTATGTGTGTAAACTTGGGACTGTAATTTAATGTTCTTTCTTCTTTAAATATATGTAGGGTAAAATTCTGGTCAAGCTTTAAGAAAGTACTTCTATAAAACATTAATTCTAAAGTATCAAATGCAAGTAAATATGAATTTCCCATTAAATATGGAATGAAATTCATTCCTAATCCAATAGATAAAGATAGATCTATTGGATTATCACTCATACCTTTAACCAATATCAACTGAGCTCCACATGTTAAATTATTATATGGAGAATTTTCTTAAAAGAGATATGAAATTCTATATTATTCTATTATTGTTCTATAGTATTTTATATACCAGGATGGAATGTTAGTAGTGTAAACAATTATTATGCTGACTTAGAAAATATCCATTATATAGTTATCCTCAAGAGATTCCAAACATGTCAGATATGTCATTTTGGATAAATTAAATGCAACAGAGGAGCATGCACTAAATAAGCCAACAACAAATAGATTATTACTAAAATAATTTGACTAAAAGTACTCTACAGGAGACAATGAGTGATCACCAATGAAATATGAATTTACTATAGGTGTACTGTCTTCCTTTACTTTCCCACTCTTCAGCTCACCAACTTCACCTTACACTTATGAAAAGACATGGCTTATCAGTGGTATCCTAACTCTGAGTAGAGGCACCCTACTTTCTTGTGTGCAGTACATTTACATATTTATAGATTTACAAAGCAGAGTCTAAGAATGAACTATAATCATCCTGACAATTCCCATACTGCATATGGTACCTCCTGCTTCCAGAATGGGTAATCATATCAGGTCTAGAATGAATGTGAAGGTACCTGTATGGTAATCAAGACTTACCTTAGGTAAGTATTAATCGAATAGTATTTAAAGCATCTTAGAGAGTTCTTGGGGCAGTTAGAATACTTTTAAGCCTCTCCTCCCTTGACCAAAAACAGATATTTCCCTTCCCTTTCTTTCCCTTGTTTTAAATCAGTACTAATAAAAGAAATTCAGCAAACACAGATAAACAGAAATAACATTCAGTAGTCTGACTTGTATATGACTCGCAATCCATTAAACAAGTCAGTGACTAACATCACTTTAGTAAACATTAAAAAGACAAATTAGAAATAATTTCCTAGCTCTTTAAATTTCTGATAAAGCAAAAAGTTAACAATAAGCTAGTTTAACTAAAAGTATAAAGCATTTCAAATTTTCCTTGCATGTATACATTTCTACTTGTATTGTAGTACCAGTAGCTGTATTTTAAATCTGTGCAATACTTCAGTTCTTCAAATCATTCCTTTTTCAATTCAGGTTTTGTTTTGTCAAAACGGCAACAATATTTCAAGAGCACAATTAATATTTAGACTGATGTTTCAAATAAATAACTTGTTAGTTGCCAATTGAGTTAGTTTAGAATGTAAATATAGTTTAGAGTGCAAATATAGCATGTTGCAAAAATAATATGTATTTTTTCGTGTGCTCTAGAGACTGTCATATGCAAGTGACATATATACTCTATCATATATAGAGCAGTTAGTTTGTGGATTCAGGTTGTTAAAGTAAATTATGCTTATTAATCAGGCAGTTTCATTTAAATTCACAAGTATTTTGGGAACATTTTAGTTGAGTTTCCAGGAATGTGTAGTCCAATGTGAGTAGTTGAGTCCACTTTTCTTCATAAACATATATCACAATTCATTAAACTAAGCAGAGCCTAACATCTGTCTAAAAAGCATTATAAAGACAAAGAATAGTAATTTCCTAGATCTTCAAACTTTTTGATATTGCAAAATGTTGACAGCAAGCTATTTTAACTGGAAGACTAAAACATTTCAATACTTCCTTGTGAATATACATTTTAACTTTTACTGTAGTATCAATAACTGTCTTTGAAATCTATGCATTACTTCACTCCTTTCAAGTCATTCATTTTACAGTTCATATTTTATTTTGTCAAAATGTCAATAGCATTTCAAGGGCACATTTAATATTCAAACTGATATTTTAAATGAATAGCTATCAGTTGTCAAGTGAGTTTGTACAGAGTGTGAGGTAACTGCAAAACTAACATGTTGCAAAAAGTAATATGTATCTTTTCATATGGTCTAGAGACTGTCAGTTTCAAGTAACATAAAATGTAACCTTTACAGTGCAGACAGCTTGTGGAATCAGCATGTTAAAATGAGTTGTTGTGTCTTTCGGCTTTTCCCGGTTAGGGGTCGCCACAGCGGAACTCCGGTCTGCTAATGATTGGCAGTAAATTTTTACATGCCGAGTTGCCGGCCCTGATGCACAATCTTCAACGAAGGTACGCCCATTCACGCATGTCTCCACACAGAAGACGCTCTAGCTGAGAATCAAACAGGACAACATTTTACTGTGAGGTGACAATGCTACCGCAGCACCACCACCGCAGCATGTTAAAATGAGTAATACTTTTTAATCAAGCAGCTACATTTCAGTGCACATGTAGTTTGGGAACATTTCATCTCTGAAACCTGGCTAAAACCACATATAAAAGACTCAGAGATAGTTCCACCTAACTACTCTATCATCAGATCAGACAGAACCCATAAAAAGGGTGGTGGAGTAGCTCTACTCTACTCATCCTCCCTATGCATAACACCCTACGATAAAGCCATTCCCCAGTTCCACAATGCAGAAATAATACTGACTCATCTCCAGCTAAACAAACACAAATATATATACATTGCCTCTCTTTACATTCCCCCAGGAGACAATATTCCAATACTCGAAGAAATCCTCTCCTGGCTTTCAGCTAACATCAATAATGAAACTATAATCATGGGAGATACCAATATTAACTGGTCCTCCATTCAATCCCTCTCACCCCTTAACATCAACCTATACAACTACTCTCAACTCATCAACTCCTCAACTAGACCATGCAAAGACTTTACCAGTGGCAACATCCTAGACTGGATTCTTGTCTCTCACCCTCACTACTACCCAGATAGTGGTACCATACCTGACTCCTCAGACCACCTTCCTATCTTCACTAGACGCTTCCTTGTCCCTTACAAGTCACTCATAATTATATTACTACATGTCATAGAAACTTTAACCCAGAGGCTTTCTCTGACACCCTAAAATCAATTAACTGGTACCCCTTAAAACTCTACCCCTTGAAAATGCTATCACTTACTTTAATACTACCTTCCTAAACCTTCTAGATACTCATGCTCCATTAAAACCAAGAGAATAAAAGGCAATCCACCCCTGGTTAAGTATAAACACCCTAACTACCATGCGACTTAGAGACAAAGCCTGGACACAATATCAAAAGAACAAATCTACATCTTCCCTCAATGAATATAAAACTCTTCGTAATTCAGTCAAAAACTTATCTCTGCAGACCGTCAGAATTACTTCACCCGACTTCAAAGCAACCACAAAACCAACCCTCAAAAGTTCTGGAGAGGTATCACTACCCTCTTAAAACCCGGGAACACAGAAAACCCTATCCCCTGCCCAAATATAGATGCCACTGATCTGGCTACCCAATTCAATTCTTTCTTCATAGACTCTATTTCTAAACTTACCTCCTCTTTTTTAAATAATAGTCATTCTCCTACCTCCACTTCCCCTCAGACTTCTCCCCCTCCAACATCTCCCACTTCTCCTCTGGCTTCTCACCCTTCAACTTCTCCCACTTCTCCTCAGGCTTCTCCATCTCCACTTTCTCCCACTTCTCCTCATGCTTCTCCTCCCCCAACTTCTCCCACTCATTCTCCACCCACACCATTCTTCATCAAACCTATTCCTACATCCACCATAAAAAGACTCCTGCAGAAACTTAAACCATGCACCAATGCCCCTGATAACATTCCTCATACTTCCTCAGCATAGCTGCTGAAGCCATTGCCCTCCTATCAGTATCCTAATTAACCGCTCAATCCAAGAAAGTATTGTTCCTCAAATATGGAAAAAAGCCTACATCATTCCACTGCATAAAGGTGGAACCAATACTAATATTACCAACTTCCATCCCATCGCCATCCTTTCGCCATTTCAAAAGTCCTAGAGAAATGTATCCATCTTCAACTTCTTCCCCATCTCCTAGACAACAATCTACTAACTCCTACACAGCATGGATTCAGACCCCATCATAGTACTATGACTGCCCTCCTATCCTTCCTTGAAACTGTGAATAAAGCTAGAGATTCCGCCTCACTGTATCTACCATCCTACTGATCTCTCTAAAGCCTTCGACACTATCTCTCATAACCTACTTCTTACTAAACTATCTAACCTAAACCTTTCTACCTCTTCCCTCTGTTGGTTTTCTAGCTATCTCTCCAATAGGCAACAAGCCGTCAAATGGAAAAAGCCACCTCATCCTTCCTCAACACCCCACAGGTGTCCCACAAGGCTCTATTTTGGGCCCCCTCCTCTTCAACATCTTCATTAATGACTTTTCCGCTCTATCCCCTTGCAAACATTATTCAATATGCAGATGACTCCATAATCATCTGTGCTGCCTCATCCATCCCAACTCTTTTAAAACTCACTCCAGATGCCTTCTCCACCACAGAACAATGGATGAAAGGTAACCATCTTGCTCTCAATGCTGCTAAAACTAAACTTATGATATTTACCCCCTCCAAAACTAATAACCTTGATAGAAATTTATTCTCCATCACCAGCCAAAATAACACATTTCTTGAGCTGGTATCTGAAGCCAAACTGTTAGGGGTCCAAATCGATGACAAGCTCAAATTCAACTCCCATCTACTACTAAATATAAAACCCACCAAAACTAGGCATGCTCTACCGTCACAATCGGTTCCTCACCTCAACTACCAAAATTACTCTCTCTACCACATTTCTCCTTCCTCCCTTCTCTATGGTGCCTCTTCTAACTAACCTACAATCTTCTCTGAAAACCAAACTGTCCTCTTGTTACAATAAAATAGCTAGATTCGCCACCAGTAACAAATCATCTACCCATCACTGTGAACCTCTCCACAAACTCAACTGGCTAGAGCTTCCCAACTACCTCTCCTACACTCAGCTCACCTATGCACATAAACTCATATTCCAGCCATCCCTCTGTCCCTCTCTCTCTACTACCTTTAAAATGCATCAAACTCAAAGACTCCTAAGATCTAACAATCAAAACCTCATAGAAGTTTATAGACCCCTACACCCTCCAGGACACAACCTCCTGTCCTTCTCACTAGCACGCCTATGGAACTCCCTCCCCCCCTCAATTTGGACAATTGCTAGCCTCCCATACTTTAAAAAATCACTACATTTCCATCTAACATCCTCATGGGAATGCTCCTGTTCACACCCCTCATAACCTACTCTCTACTCCCAACTCTTTTTCCTCCTTCCTCTGTCTCAATTCCCAGCTAGCAAATTCCTGCTTGCTTCTAGCATACAACTCCTTATTTGTACCAAGTAATTTAAAAAAAAACTACTACTTCTAACGTTGAACCAGAAATTATAGAATGTTTTTCTTTAGAATCCTCATGTAAACTATGTGTGGAACATAATCTTTGTATAATCTGTATGTAGAACATAATCTCTGTATAATCTTTATGTGGAGCTTTTCTCCCCAGGACTCCATTGAAAATGGGTTCTTTTGGCCCAATGGACTATCCTGGTTAAACAACTGCAAATAAATAAATAAATAAATAAATATGTAATCCTATGAGGATAAATCATAAAATATATACAAATAGTCCTATTATGTATTTATTTTACCTTGCTTAGGTTGTTTTTCATTTTAATAACTAAACAACATTACTTGTTCTTATTATTTATCTGTGAGGTTACATGCACTTTGCAGGTTCACAGTGTCCTTAGAACCTGCAGCAGTTGTTTACTGTTGCTATGGCAACACAAATAGAATGTGAAGAAAGCTTCACTTGTCTTGACCAACAGTACATTTTCCCTCCTTTTTTTATGTATTTGTGAATATTAAAAGGAAATAATTCAAAGGACATATGGACATGAATGGAACATTTCAGAGTTAATCACGAACATGTCCCCAATCCCAATAAGCATAACAGTGACTATCATTAATCTAATAAATATTGTAATAATTAATTAAGTTCACTATTCCAATTAGTCTACCTTAAAACTAGATTATTTTAGACTATTATTTATATATGTATAGATAGTTATTAAATATATACAGACTATATTAGTATAGTAAATAGGAGAGAATTTAAAAAGGGAGGCAAGATGCAGTTAAAATAAATAATGAGAAGAGAGAAAGAAAAAAGAAAATTAAGAGAAAATGCACATATACTGTGTATGTTGATTTACAGTGTAAATATTTTATGTGCTATATAACCCTCCTTCTGTGAAAGAAAAGTACCCTGCTTTACATACCTGAGGTAGTGTGAAAAACCACGTGTTATCTATTTTCAAAAAATATAGATAAAGATTCCAGTGGTTGTTACCTTTGTTTTAAAATTCCAAGCAGTAAAATTGGTCCTTTAAAGTAATGTTAAAACAATTCATATCATAGTAGATGCTTTGAGAGATTTGGCTGTAACAGCATCAATCTTTTGCTTCTTCTTTTTGACATCTGTCCAGACATTTGATTCATTTGTTCTCTTGAGAGAAGGTGACATCCAATCCATATCTTCTGGTAAAGTAATCACATTATTAGTTTTAATAAATGAAGAGACTTCCTCTAAGTCAATAACAGTCCTCATCTCATTGGCATACAGTATTCTTATCTTAGCTGGATATGCAAGTTGTGCCTTGATGTTATTTTGTTTCAGAAACGTTCTCACTGGCCACACTTTTTTCCTTTGTTCCATTATTCTAGATGAATAGTCATTATCAAATTTTATCAGGCTCTGTTTATATTTTAGAGGTACCTTCCTCCAAGCAGATCTTAAAATCAGTTCCTTGTCCAAGTATGAAAGAAATTTGATAATTATTAACCTAGAAGGAGAGTTTGAGTTAGTGGTAGGTTTCCCAAGAGCTCTGTGTGTCCTTTCAATGCAAAAGGAAAGTCCTTATTTTAAATTTAAAAAGTCAGGGATCCAGCTTGATAAAAGGAAATAAAATCCTCACCTTCTGTGTTTTCAGGTAATCCAAAAATCCTGATGTTATTTCTCCTCTCCCTATTTTCCAAGTCATTTACTTTACTAACCAACCAAGTGTTTTAAGAAGCAGTTCTTTCTGTGTTTCTTCTTCCTTAAGTCTGCTTTCTAAGTCATTTAGAGAAACTTTTATTCCTGTTATCCTTGTCGGGTGTTGTTGTAGCATTTCCTTGAGGGTGTCTGTCTGTTTTTGACTGCTTGTTTTAAGATTTTCCAGGTTCTCTTTAAAATTATCCTTCTTCAAAGACAACTCCTGCAGGGTAGATGCCATCTGTTGTAATTTCTTCTTTAAGGCAGCATCCTGGTGAGAATTCTTTGAGTTGCTCATTTTAACAAGTGAATATATCTCCGAGCATTTTGACAGGAAATTATTTGTAAAACTTCACTAAAGTTTATAATTATGTAAATTAGTCCTTTATCTATAAGATTTTAAACTTTGAAGAAAAAAAAAAGAATATTTTTCCTGTCTTATTTAACTAGTTATATGGAGCTCTAAAATACTGCTGCTTTCAGTTAGCCATTCAAGCTCCGCCCCCACATAGGTTTTCTACACAACATAAATGATAAATAAATCAATAAATAGAAAATGTTTATCGATATTATTAATATCCATTAACTGTATTACATTACCTCTGCAATGATAAATGCCACCTGCATCAGCTTTCTACACAACATAAATGATAAATAAATAAATCAATAAATAGAAAATGTGCATCGATATTATTAATATCCATTAACTGTATTATATTACATCTGCAATGATAAATGCTGCCTGCGTTAGTTTTATACACAACATAAATGATAAATAAATAAATCAATAGAAAATAGGCATCAATATTATTAATATCCATTAACTGTATCATATTATCTCTGCAATGATAAATGCCGCTTGCATCAGTTTTCTACACAATATAAACGATAAATAAATAAATAAATGAATAGAAAATGTGCATCAATATTATTAATATCCATTAACTGTATTATATTACCTCTGCAATGATAAATGCCACCTGCATTAGTTTTCTACACGGCATACATGATAAATAAATAAATCAATAAATAGAAAATGTGCATCAATATTATTAATATCCGTTAACTGTATTATACTACCTCTGCAATGATAAATGCCACCTGCATCAGTTTTCTACACAGCATAAATGATAAATAAAGCAATAAATAGAAAATGCACATCGATAATATTAATATCCATTAACTGTGTTATATTACCTCTGCAATGATAAATGCTGCCCGCATCAGTTTTCTTCGCAACGTAAATGATAAATAAATCAATAAATAGGAAATGTGCATCAATATTATTAATATCCATTAACTGTATTATATTACCTCTGTAATGATAAATGCTGCCTGCATCAGTTTTCTACACAACATAAATGATAAATAAATAAATCAATAAATAGGAAATGTGCATTGATATTATTAATATGCACTAACTGTATTATATTACTTCTGCAATGATAAATTAAAAGTAATGATCAATTTATTAAGTTGCTTGGCTATGATATCCTGCCTTTGCATTTTGCTATATTGTATGATCACATTTTCTGCCTTCTGAAGCTTAAAAGATGATTCCCAGACAGAATAGTGTTTTGATGTAGTTAGTCTGAATTTCAGAGAACCTGAGTTACAAATTATTGTTGGAAACAACCTTATTCTTCTCTGAAGCAATAAAACTCCTATTGATAAACTGTGCAATAGCTACTGTTTACAGTAAATAGGAAATGGGAAGAAGAAAGGAAGGTAAAAAGGCATCCTAGCCAGAAAATGACAGAAAACAAGAAATTCAAATCCAACTTTAACTTTATTAACAGATTTTTAGTAGAACACTGATTCCTATAAAATGCAAGTAATTAAAATGATAAGGCAAAATGAAATTAAGCCAAACTGAGAAAATCATTTAGACAAGTCAAAAAATAATGTAAAATGGCTGAGGATAAAATCCTATGTAAACATAATGTAACCATATAGCAGGACAAGTCAAAAGGCAATGTAAAGTGCTTGAGGATAAAATATTAGGTAAACATAGTTTAATCCTGTAACAGATTCAAGTAAAAGAGCAAACCAAGATTAAGATTATTAATAGTCAGCTCACGTCATCAACATGCAATTCAAATAGTTAGGTTTTAAGCATATGTGGAATCAAACAAAGTTAGGATATTTCCAAAGCCAGCAAGGCAGTACTTTACACAGGTGCAAGTCCTGAAATGCCCCCAAAGCTATCTTATATTTCTAGGTGCAATTGTGGAACCAGAAGAAGCTGCTGGGAGGCTGAATGCATTACCTAGCAGGGGGGAAATACAACATTACTAGCTCCTTCAGATAAGAAAGCCCTAAGCCATGAATGGATAAATAGGCTTACACTAGGGCACTAATACAATTTTATATGACATGGGAAGCCACTGTAGAATGCATATAACTGTTATAGTGTGCTGTTAATGTGAAATACCATTTAGTAAACTGGCCATGTAATTCTGTACTAGTTGGTCAAGCATATTGTCAGGGAGTTCTGGGTAGTACAGCAAGATGAGACCAGAATATGGACACCTACAATGAGATTAGCTTGCAGGAACAGCTGCCCAATCTTGAAAATGTTCCACAAGTGGAAATAAAGCTTTCTGTATGGCAGACACTTGGTCCAAAAGATTTAGCCAACAGTCCAGGATCACCACTGAGTTACAAACCTTACCCACAAACTTAGAATTATTACCTTTACAAAAGATGAAGTTAGCAGTGAGGAAGCAGAAGGATCTCTCAGAAAAATGTGGACAGCTATGGCCTTTATTTTGGAGGTGTTGACCTTCAAATGATTATGAGTAACTCATGAGTGAATAGCCTCTAGGTGACTAGCAAGGACTCAGATGTTTGCCATCTCTTCCTATGGGAAGAGGAGGCAGAACAGAGTATCTTCATCATAACAATGGTATGCTACATCCATTTCCCTTATAAACATACCATAAACAAGAGAGGGCCAAAGATCAAGCCTTGTGGCAAAACATACTGAAGAGGCTAGGAAAAGGAAGGGTAGATACCAAAGCAGTCATTCAGAGTATAGCATGACAGCTAAGAAATTAACCACTATAGGATAATGGAGGAGATGCCATAATATGATCTTAAATGCACAATCAAAATGCAATGGTCAGCTGTAGCAAATGCAACTAAGAGATCCAAGGTGACCAGTATTGAATAGTACCACTGGTCTCAAGCCACTATGAGATTATGGACTTCAACATGGAGCAGTCTCTGTGCTATGCTGAGTGCAAAACCAAGACTGGAATGAATCCATGAGTTCACTGAATACAAGATAGTATTCAAGTTGCATAAAGACAGTCTTTTCAATAGCCTTGCTCAAACATGAAAGGTTAAATATAGGGCAGTAAATGACAAAAGATTTACATCTAAAGATGGTTCTTTGAGCATGGAGATGACAAATGCTTCTGTCAAGGCTGAAGGAAAACCCTAGACCTCAATGAAGAAAGCTAACCTCAGTGAAGAAAGCTGAACCCACTATATCATTGTGCCAAAGACATCAAGATATGTGAGGATGAACCTAGATGGACAAGGGTCTAACTCAGAGGTTGTAGTCTAGATACCTAAGACAACATCCAAGCTGTCATAATAGTCAGGAATAAAAAAACATGAGAGCATATAAAGGATTAAAGCCTAAGATGTCAGCTAAGTTCATGTGGTCAGATATTGAGAGTGCAGCTTTACTAGTGACAATCTTCTCAGTAAAAAAAAAAAAAAAAAAAAAAAACAATCAGCAGACTCACATTGCTGAGCAGAAAATGTTGCCTGAGTAGTAAGGCAGGCAGAACTGCATAGCCTGTCCACCACTGCTCAGAACTCTCAGGACAGGTGAGATGCCTTCTGACAGAAGGTTTCAGTGTATTTCATATAATGCTCATGCAGACCAAGTTTATCATTCCATAGACCCACATGGTACCATTTACATGCCAAGCTGCACTCTTCTCATCAAGGAAGGGTGAAGTCATGGCCAAATCATCTCTCATGTCTTTTGGTAAACACAGAGTAAGCATAGCTTTGAATAAAACAAATCTTTGTAATTGTAAAATAAAAGAAATAAATTCAGTAAAGAGTGCACAGCACTGGCAGTGGTCAGTGTGTTTTTCTTTTCATAAAACAAGTGCCGAGTACAGTGATATTTATTATGGTCAACTACCAAAGCATCAAGACAACCAGCACCTTCCACTAAAAAAAACAAATCCCAAAGACATCCAATTAGTAAGACTTTTCTATCACAACTCAGCATTAAGGGATGTATAGTGCAGGATTTCCAGTCCAAAGTGGACAAGGAAGTGATCAGACTATGAAACTGGATCTATTATCACTCTGAAGACCATCATATAGAAGAGGAAGAACAAGTTCAAAGTATGACCTAATTTATGAGTTGCAGAGCAAACCTGAGCAATCCAACAAAACCTTACATGATATAATTAAATTCCTCAGCAAAACCTGCTGTCGCATCTTCATTACAGATGCTGAAGTTAGTGAACACAGCGAAATGTTGGTGACCCAAGACTGAGTGAACAAGAAAGTCAGTGAAGTTCTGTATGAATTGTTTTCACACAATCATTTCAAATGTTGAGCAGAAATATACAAATTAATCCTGAAGAAGGACAAATGCAAGGGAGTTGGCCATCTTAGAGGCAACTTCAGACAAGCAGCCCTGGGCCACTACAAATAGCAACCTCACCTGCAATGGTTTCCACTTTAGGGCATTATGTCAGAGACACTGCTAGTGGAACAACAGCAGTTAAAAGTGTAACAAAGTTATACTTGAGTCAGGTCTTCATTAAAAAAGCAAGAAATTATCCTGTTCTTGTTGCTTGCTGCCCTACCACTGGTATAAAGTGCTCTAGGGTCCCAGAACTTGGACCAAAGCTCCAAAGACAGTGGTATTTCCATATTATTAAAGGATGCACATGCCTCCAGACTGGTAGCTCAACATAATGCATCAGAGATACTTCAGGTGCAGCTAACATTGGGTAAGACAGCGATTCAGGTCATAGCCTGCTATAGGCTCCCAACCATGACCCAAGACTCACACTCCACGTTCATAAGCACCCTGGAGAATATTAGAGTCCAATCTAACACTCTCATACCGGGCAACTTCAACTAGACTTCCATTAATTGAGAAAACTACTCATGTATCAATGCACTTGCCCAATGTTTCCTGGAATTCATTAACTCCAATGCCCTGAACCAGCTCATTCTTACCCCCACTAGAGGTAGCAACATCCTTTACCTGGTCGTTACTAACATGGGTGACTGTTGCTCTATACCAATAGCCAACTCCTCCCTGGTTAGATCTGACCACAAACTAATCACCTTGGAAATCCACATCCCTCCCACCCCCGCTGCAAAGGTAACCACCAAGAAAAACTTCTCCAAAGCTAACTTTGGGGACCTAAAAACAGAGGTGGCTAACTTCACAACACCCATGCAATTGGAGAACAGCTGCATGACTGCCAAATCATACACTAATGTCCTGTACGAACACGTACACAAATGAACCAAGATGCTCTCCTCCAAAAAAGGAAGCCAATCTGGTGGTCCCCTGCCATAAATAAACTCTACAACAGAAGGAGGAAACTGATGTGAAATAAGGTGAAGTCTCCAGACTGGAAAAACTCCCTTATCAGCCTCAACAAAAACGTTGAGATCCCTCATCAAATCCTCTGAAGCTAGCTATTAAAACAGAATTGCTGCAGATAGTAAAGATAACCACAAGGCCTTCTATAGTTATGTAAAAAATCTCCACAGCAATACCCAGATTTGCTCAGAGCTGGTACACAGTGGCACCTCCTATACCAAGCTAACAGATATTGCCAATATACTGGCCGACAGATTCAGTGCCAACTTTACCCCTCCCCCCAAAGGACGAATCACAATACCAGTAGATTGCCAGGCACCCAGTATTACTGCTGTACAGGTTAAAACAGCACTGTCCAAGGCCAAGAATACAGCTTCTATGGGACCTGACAATATCCCTGGCTGTGTTCTACATGAACTACAGAGTGAACTGGCACCTCACCTGTGTGCCCTGTTCAATCACAGCTTCACCTCGGGCTTTGTCCCTACTGAATGGTGCAATGCTACAGTCATCCCTCTCCACAAAGAAGGAGCAGCTACAGACCTTGGGAACTATCAGCCCATTAGCCTGACAAGTCTGATATGGAAAGGTATGGAATGCATCATCATGGACCTAATAAAAAAGGATATAGGGAATCTCCAAACTCTGGATCCCACACAGTTTGGTTTTGTGAAGGGTAGATCATGCCTGCTCAACCTGGTTGACTTCTTTGCGTCAGTCACCAGAGCTGTGGATGAAAACAAGGTGGTTCATACAGCCTACCTTGATCTGGCCAAGGCCTTTGATACCATTCCCCACTCAGGAATCATAGAAAAACTCACTATGCTAGGCATCAACCCCTATATCACTAGGTGGGTTGCAAACTGGCTCACAGATAGAATCCACAGTGTGAAAGTAGCTGACTCCAAGTCAGACTGCCAACCAGTTACAAGTGGAGTCCCACACGATTCGGTCCTGGGTCCTCTCCTGTTTGGTATCTACTTCTCTGAAGTCCAGGCCAACACGAATGGACTCTGGATGACAAAGCTTGCAGACGATTGCAAGTTGGGAGCCATAATTAACTCCCCAAGTGATGTTGACATCCTACAGAAAGGCCTCACTGAAACCAACGACTGCTGTCAGAACCATGGCCTTAAGCTCAATGCCAAAAAATGTGTTTTCATCCTCTTTGGAACAAACCCGGTTCCCATGAATTACCACATCGATGGTAGTCCACTGAACACAGAAGGTGTCATAAGAGATCTGGGAACACAGGTTGACAGCAACCTCTCTTTTGACCACCGCATTGCCACTGTGGTCAGAAAGTCATTCTATGTGGCACATGTCATTACTAAGGGTTTTGCATCTGGGAAGAAAGAGGTCATTGCCTCCCACTACTCTTCCCTTTTTAGGCCAATCATTGAGTACAAATGCCCCATTTGGCATGTAGCTCACTAGACACCTGCAACAACTGGAGAGGCTGCAAAAGTATCTCACAAAGAGGATCGTAGGCTTAAATACTTGTCCTATATGGACAGACTCAAAAAACTCCAACTATTCTCTGTCTCATATTGTCTACCAAGAGGCGATCTCTGCTTGACTTACAAAGCCATGTCTGACTCAGCTCTGTTAGAAATGTTACATTTAAAGAAATCCTAATCCCACCACACTACAAACTCCAGAGACCTCAACCTCATTACCACAATCAACAGAATAAGCTGGAGGGACAGATTCATAATCCAGAGACTGCCCACACTATGGAATAGACTTCCCATACATGTCAAGTGGAGTGCCTCACTGGCCCTCTTCAAGAGAAATCTTGATGAGTGGATGGGAAATCGAAAATTCACCTGGGGGATCACTCCAGTGGCTCTACTCAACAGAGGCACTGGGAACTAAGGTCGGGTGGCACAATGCCAGGGTAATCCTATGGGCTAGGCTTGTAAAGGCTCCAGGGCCATTAGCCTAGTACACACCTATGAACCTAAAAGGTGCCACAGTAGAATGAGTTCCATCTATGTACTGATGATGTTAAGGCAGAACACCGGGTGTCACATGGGGAAATGAGCTCCAGCGCTTCATCCGAGATAAGTAGCAGTGGTAGCATCAAAACTCAAACAAAGGGGTGCACCAAAGGGTATCCCTACCAACCCACATCCATATTTTTTATTTTTTTATTTTACATTTGTTAACCGGGGGTGTCTGACTGAGCCGAAAATGCCCCTTTTCAGCAGAGGCCTGGGGAGAAAAGCTCCGCAAAGAAAAATTACAGACACATTTAGTTATTTAGACATGATCAGTATACACACAAATTACAGGAGACATGTTTTTACAGTGGTATGCGGCACATAAACAGTTACAGTGGAGAGAACAAACAAAAAAATATTAATTTTAAAAATAAAGGTAATTAATAGATTTGTGGTGTATAGCTGAAATTTGGAACATAGGTAGAATGCATACATAGTACACAGGTACAGTACATACATTGTAGATATGATACCATGCTGTTTGTGTAAAATATACAAATGTCTACAAAGCTGTAAAATAAATACTGGTAGATGGAGGAGATAAAAGATCATAACCCTTAATGAGTAAGTGTACTATATTATATAGATGGGAGGAGTAAACAGAAATAGCCATACATGTAAAGAAGAAAGACAGAAATAGCAAATACAAGGTAAAAAAGCAATTTCAATAAAATTAAATCAGTCAAGCCAAAACAAAAATAGATGGAAGCTAGAAGCCAAGGACAATCAATCAGCAGATCAACACTACACAAAATCATAATTCCTGGGCCTTACAATGACTAAGGCAGAAAATCAGAAGTATCAAAATGACCAACAGCAAAAATATTGAAGAAATGGAAATAGTACTTAAATTCTGGGCCCAAGCATATTCCAGGATCTTCAAAGGCTCCAGTAGCACAATCCAGATCCATAACCCTGGAGGCAAGAAGCCCAGGGTAGAAAACTCTTAATGAACAGAAGACAGTAGGTCTCTAAAATAAATAAAAAAAAAAAGGCATGGCATCTAAGTCCAAGGAACTCATTGTTCCACTGTATTTGGCATTCATCAGCCCTATCATTGAGTACGATGCCCCCTTTGGTATGTACCTAATCAGGCAAATCTAACAATTGGAATGTTCACAAGAGGACCTTCACTAAAATAATACAGGGCATAAATAAAATGTCGTATGCAGACCACTTCAAGGACCTATCCCTCTACTGAGTCTCCTACAGACTTTTGAGGGGAGATCTATGCCTGTCTTGTAGGGCATTGTCAAACCCCACTCTGATGGATCTCCTGCATATCCACAAAACAAACAGCACCAGAATTACCCATTCTAAAGACTTAAACCTTGCCTGTGATATAAATAGGACCTGCTGGATAGACAGGTATGCATCCCAGAGATTACCTCTCTATAGAAGAGGTTCCCCAGGCATGTGGAGCAGAGTTCCTCCCTAACCCAATTCAAGTGCAAGTTGCACAATTGGATGGTGAACCTGAAAGTTATCCTTGGTTTGGCACCTATATTTCTAATGGACATAGGCAACCTGTAAATGGTTAATCTCCCAGGCCCCTGCTTACACTTATCAAGGGAATAAGAACTACCTCAAGACCTCACTACCATAACTTTACTCCCATTATTTAAAGCTAAACTAAAACTTTTCCTTTCCAATCACTGGCTATGCTCTTGTATCAACCCTGACTAACCGTTTTTTTTCCTTCCACCCATCTGCTTCTTTCATCCCCTTACTTCTTTTTCTCAATTCCAGCTCACTAGAGTTTCCTCTTCATAAGTGTCCTGTGACTCTTTCTTTAAATAGAAATATATCTATATTTTTTGTCAACTTCTTTCAATGCTGCAATAGACTATCCTAGCTGTTTATTTGAATTTGAATTTTTGTCCCCTGCTAAGCCTCATATTGAACTATATTGCATATATAACTTGCAGCAGGTTTAATGTATGTTTCTATAGTATTGTATAATTTTGTATTCCTGCATTTTGTGATAGTTTTAACTTATTTTAGCAGATTGTAGTGGAGCTTTTCTCCCCGGGCCTCCACTGAAAATGGACATGTATCCAGTTGGACTAGCCCGGTTAACAAATGTAAAATAAATAAAATAAATAAATAAAAACTTGTCAGGGATTTGGGATTCATGGCTAGGCTTAAAAAAGGCCCTTGTGGTTGTTAGCCTCGTAAACACCTATGAACCTATAAAAAGAGCTCAAGTCTATGGTAAACCTTGTATGGAGGTATAAGTATGGTAGTACTGACTGCTAATGCTTTTTTCTGCTCAGATTTTGAAGCATAAAAACAGTTGGAAACCATTCGCATAATATTGTTTGAAACTTACTTCTAAATATTTTACAAATAGGAAGTCCCACTATCGCTGTACCTGAGAACAAAAATCAGGAAGTAGGTGGTAGAAGCTCATAAATTAGACACATGATAGAATGATCACACAAAGTGGTCACAGAAATTGTACAGGTGAACACTTTATGATTCCTAATACATTTGTTTTAGAAGATGTAACTTAAGAGGCATAAGGTGCTCAGTAAGCTAGTCATAAAGAAAAGAAAATAAAAAGAAATAGCGAGAAAACAGTAAGCACAACTAGCAGCGTCACTATAGCTAGAAATGTGATAGCGAACCCCTGACTTTTTAACAAACCGCTGGTCCATAAAAGTAAGTTTGCTTGGCTTTTATTAAACAGATCAAACTGGAATGTACAAGGGAAATGAAGCACACACCATGTTAGCATAAATTTCACAGAGCCATTTCACAGCAAAAAAGACAAAGGAAAAAAAAAATCACTATAGATTGGTTTTATATTAAAGACAAGAAGCATTTCAGTAACATGTTAAGTAAAAGTCTTTCCTCAGTAGCAACGATATTCTTTGTTAAAAGTAAAATGGTTGGCTTTTTCTTTACTTCATTAAATAACCACATTAGTGCCTAAATGACTGTTCTCTGATTGCTGTTATTTAACCCATGGGATAAGAAGCTGTCATTGCTGGTATGAAACTGTATGTTAACACTTACTGATATACGAGGTGCCATGTATCTGACAAGCCAAAGCTCTTCTCCGATCAATGAGCCCTAAAAGACTGTTAAATAATAAATACGTGATCAGAGACCATCAACAATTAAGACAAAAGGGCTGCAAATGTTGTTTTAAGTTCATTGATTTACAGAGAGACCAAGAGTCTACAGATCATTAAAGGTCCACGTGGAAAACAAACACATAATAATTTTCGCATTCATATATCTGTACCAAATTTATTTGGTTATTTTTAAAATTTTAGATCTAATTAATATTTTATTTTCACAATCTGGGTAGCCATTAATTGATATATATCTCACTTTGTTTTATTTTTTAATATTTCTGTTAAAGGAAAAACTCTATGTTGCTTTTAAATTAGCTCACATTCTATATTCTAAACTTCAAAACTCAGACATGAACATTTTGCCTTATCGACAGATCATCTTTTCAAGTTTTTCCCATTGCTGTCCTAGAATAATTTATAATTACTATATTTGCATTCATGCTAAATAGCGTTCACTAAAATGAAATGTCTAAATATCAAAAACTATCAATACTATTTGACTATACAACAAGGTTATGTCATGAATTTTACATTTTCAAGTCATTCTGAATGATAGCATGAGGGAAATTTACATTTAGTAGGAATTATGGAAACAAACAAAATCAAGCAGTAGTAATAGGATTAATGAATACCATTCACAAAATTGCCCCTGTTTAACTCCTAATTAGACACAATATACAAGGCTCACAATATGACATACAAGTTTCCAAAAATGCACTCATTATTGAGACTGTAATACTTGAAAATGAGAAATAAATCTAAACCTTATTATTCAATTCAATGTTTTAATTAATAATTTGATACCATCCCTATCAGCATGCAATTTAGCATCTGTATGTGCTTCTGTTTTCCTAACTGGTTCTAATATAATCATAGATGCCACAAATAATGTATTTAGAAGAAACAGTATTAATATTTCATTTGATCTTAAGAGAATCTTGCATTGTGGGGGTCTTTTCTTATTAATTAATATTCTTGCAATAATGGTGCTGACAGTTATAAGAGTGTCTAAATTATTGCAGTTTCTTTGCCACCAAATACTATTGGTAAGATGCTTTAGCTAATTGATGTTATGACTGCCTCAGCTCATCTGCTATTTACTGCAACAAGCTGCACTCAACTCACCGCTACCACTCATGCAGCATGACAGTGGATATTGTCCTCTGGTGTATTTTCTGTAACTCAGGACTTTGAAATTCAGTTTCCCTTCCTCACATAGACATCTGGTGCTTTTCTGCATAATGCTTTTTCATTCCGATCTGGTCAGTGCTGGGCTTTGTGGAGCTGCACGGAGCTGTGCAGAGTTAAAAAAACTTGCTCCCTGCCCTTGTCTTGTCAAAATCCCTACTTTTTAAATTCACCTCCTCTATTCTTGTGCCATAGACAAACCAATGCCAAACAAAATGGAGCAATGGCAGACTACCCCCCTTACTATTGGCACCCTCAGCATTAGAAAGGAGATTGCATGGTGTAAGGGTGATACACATCGCTGGTTTATGTCCCTCAGCATTAGTAATGATGGTACCTGGTGTTAGGGTAACACACAACTCTGGTTTATGCCCTTCAGCATTAGTAAGGATGGTGCATGGTGTTAGGATAGCACACCCCTGGTCTCCTGTTATCCATGGCTCCCTTCCCATAGCCTCCACTCACCACTGATGTGCAGTTGAGGTACCAAGAAATGGCAGGCATTGATGTTTGCTGGGCAAAGTGATGGATCACTCCTGCAATAGCCCAGCAATTGAGGAGATGCAACTCAATCTCTTAAAATCTCAAGAGTAAAAATTTGCTGGTCTCATGCAATTGGAATCTGGTAGTTGTGGTCTCGTGTGGAATGACAATTCATAGGCTAACCCACTTAATTATTCAGTGCTCCTGGGTTACTCGTCAAACAAATGTTTAATTGGTGTACCTACTTATATTTAAAGAAGTTTAACAGTGCAGTCATTTTTCTTTAAATATCATACCTTTTGCATTTCAGTCATAAGTATTACTCCTGTTATTTAAGAAGTTATCAAATTATGTGGCAAAATTAATTAGACAAGTTGGATTACTGGTTTATCATTACACAAAGTTTGGCATAACCACATTTTCTGCAAATTAAAGCATTTTTGCATTTACTTTATCTGGAGTAGAAAAATTAAATTAGTAAAATAAATTTAGTTTGTTCAGTTCAGTGCATTTATTTTAGTGACTCAGGCATGATCTCGCTATATTCATCTGAATAGTAGATTAAGATAAATAACAATAAGCTTGTCTTGATTAGAAATGTCATTGTACATGGACAGATCTTACTTGCTTTATATACACTCTTTTACAATTGGTCTATCTGCTTGCCTTTACTGTGAGGACTACTTTCTACAACTTTTACCACAAATAGGTTCATAGGTTCATAGGTTCAAACTAGGCTATCTGCCCTAGGGCATTTATAAGCCTAGCCAGAGTGTGTTTGGCTTTCGCCACCCATTTTAAATGAATTTTGCTATGCCCTTTTTCGAGGTTGGTATACTGTGCCTCTGTCTAACAGTGACACAGAAGGGATACCTGGGGTAAACCTATGATCTTCTATCCACTCATCAACATTCCTCTTGAAGAGAGTCAATGAGGGACTCTGCCTAACCTGGACTGGGATTTTATTCCAGAGTGAAGGGAGCCTCTGGGTTATGAATCTGTCCCTCCAGCATGTCCTATTTATTTCAGTGCTGAGGTTCAAGTCACTTGAGCGCATAGCTTGATGGGATTTGGATTTTCTGAGGTGCAGCATGTCCATTAATTCCGGGTTGGACATGGCTTTATACGTCAGGCACAGATCGCCTCTGAGCAGGTGGTATGCCACTGAGTAGAACTGGAGTTTCTTTAACCGGGCAGCATATGGCATCTGTATGAGCCATTTGATCCTCTTGGTGAGGTACTTTTGGGGTCTTTCCAGTTGCTGCAGGTGTCTGGTAAGGTACATCCTAAAAGGGGCATTGTACTCAATTATGGGCCTGATGAGGGATGAGTAAAGAGGCACGATGACCTCCCCTGATCTAGATGTGAATCCCTTCATGATTAGGTGGGCTATATAAAATGTTTTTCTAACCACTTTGGCCACGTGGTTTTCAAATGAGAGATTGCTATCAACTTGGGTCCCCAGGTTCCTAATTACTTCTTCCATACTTAATGGATTACCACCTATGTGGTAATTTGTGGGCACTTTGTTTTTGCCAAAGGGGATGACTATACACGTTAGGCGTTTAGCTTGAGGCCATGGCTCTGGCACCAGTTGTCTGTTTCTATGAGGCCCTTTTGGAGGATGCTTGTGTCGGCTGGAAAGTTGATTATGGTGCCTAGTTTGCAGTCATCTGCGAACTTGGTCAGCCACAGTCCTTCCGTGTTGGCCTGTACCTCTGAGAAATATATGCCGAACAAGAGTGGTCCCAGGACTGAGCCTTGTGGGACGCCACTTGTAACTGGTTTGGAGTCTGACATGGCTCCAGCAATTCTAACCATGTGGGTTCTGTCCTTGAGTCAAGTTTGCAACCCATCTAGTGACATAGGGGTTTATATTTAATCTGGTGAGCTTATCTATAATGCCCGAGTGGGGTATTGTATTGAAGGCTTTTGCGAGGTCAAGGTAGGCTGTGTAGACCACCTTCCCCTTGTCAATGGCCTTGGTGACTGTTTCAAAGAAATTGACCAGGTTTAAAAGGCAGGATCTGCCCTTAACAAAGCCGAACTGGGTAGGATCCAGTGTCTGTAGGTCCCCAATATCTTTATTTATGAGGTCCACGATGATCCTTTCCATAGCTTTGCAGACCAAGCTAGTTAGGCTTATGGGGCGATAGTTTCCAGGATCTGTTGAGGCGCCACCTTTGTGGAGAGGGACCACTGTTGCTGTACGCCACTCTTTGGGTACATATCCTGTAGTAAGGCTGAGACTGAACAGTAGATTTATGTTTGCGTTTAGCTCTTCTTGGAGTTCATGTAGGATGCAGCATGGGACACTGTCTTGTCCCATTGATGCTGTGTTTTGTGCTTTGGAGAGGGCAGCTCTTATATGAGCATCTGAGATGTCAGGGGGGCAGCACTCTGCTGGGATAAATATTTGCCCTTTTGGTGGGGGGGGGGGGGGAGTTTGCGCTGAACCTGTCAGCTAGGATGTTGGCAATGTCTGTGGGTTCTGTGTATTTTTTCTCATTTTGGACTAATTCTGAGCATATCTCTGAATTCCCACCCAGGTTCCTAACATAACTAAAGAAAGCCTTGTGATTATCCTTAGTGTCCTGTGCAATTTTTCTCTCGAAGCTGGCCTTAGACGATTTTATGAGTGCCCATAGTTTTTGCTAATACTGATCAGAGATACCTTCCCTTTTTGGGATTTTGCTCTATCATGTAGTAGCTTCTTCCTTGTATTGTATAGTTTGTTTATGGCTGGGGTCCACCAGACAGGATGCCTGCTTTTGGAGGATTGGGTCTTGGTTTTATTTGGGATTGCATAATCCATGTATTCCTGAAGGTGTTCATAGAATGCGTTTATAAAGGATTCTGTGGTCTGGGCCATATTTTGCACAGGCCCAGGGGCTTTGAAGGATTCCACCTCGGTTTTGAGGAGTGTGAAATTTGCTTTAGAGAAGTTTTTCCCTGTTATTTTCTGGGCAGGGGGTGGGGTCGGGATGTGAATATCTGGTGAGATTAGTTTATGGTCTGATCTTACCAGTGAGGGATACACTTCTGGTCTGGAGCATAGAGCCCCCATGTTGGTGATGATCAGGTCCCCTCTTGTGGGAGTGGCAACAAGTTGTTAAATAGCATTTGAGTTTATAAATTCTAGCAACCTTTGGGCTAGGGTGTTGGAGCTAGAGTAATGCTCCCAGTCTATGTTTGGGTAGTTGAAGTCACCCAATATAATGGTGTTTGGAGAGACCTTCATATTTTCCAGAGTTCTCAGGAAGGCTGAGTGGGGTTTCTGGGTTTGGGAGGGTGGTCTGTAGCAGGCTATAAACTGGAAGGCAGTTTTACCCACTGTTAGTTGCACATGGATAGTCTCTGATGCTTCGTGCTGTGCCACCAACCTGGAGGTGTGGGCATCTTTGACGAATATTGATACTCCCCCTCCTTTTGTGGTTTGGTCCAAGTTTTGGGGCAAAAAAGCATGGTATGAGGTATAACCTGGTAGTGCTGGGGTGCTCTCAGGAGCCTTGAACCAGGTTTCTGTTACTGCACAGATATCGATGTTCTACATGCTAAGGAGAGTTTCGAGTGCATGCATCTTGAGGTTTAGACTTCTGGCATTGAGTAGCATTACTCTTAGTTTCTTATCCCTTGTGATATCTATGGAGGTGGGTTTGTCTTTTGAGCCTTGCCTAAAAAAGGCACTATGGGGGTAGCAAGAGCCTTTGCCAATATCTGGAAGCCCAGGGGTGACAGGTGCAAGCCATTCCTAGTGAAGCATCATGGCTTGTCGAGCATGTCATCCCAGACTGACAGGCATTGGATCCTCTTTGAGTGACACCAATACTTAAGCCAGTTGTTGTGGCATCATTCCTGATGCTACTCAAGGTCAGGGTCATACCAGCCTGCGCTACATGCTCAGGGAGCTCCTCTATGTCTCTTTTCATGTAGTCCAGAGAGGTACATCTCTGGTCATTCACACCGGCATGGACAATGACCGAGTCATATTTGTACTTGCCTTGGAGTGACCTGAGTGCTTGTGTTATGTGGCAGATCCTAGCGCCTGACAGGCAGCTCACCATGACCTTCTCCTTGTTCAGCCTGGTGAGCGGGACATCAGTGTGCCTGACGATAGAGTCACCTATTACAAGTGTATCAGGTGTGTTGTTTAACCTTAAGGGCTGTGACTGTTCGGCACACTGGCTTTGTGAGCTATGTGTTGCATGTGTTTTGTTTTGGGGTAGCGGTTGCTTGGGTGTCTGCTTTGGAGGTCTCTGCTGCTTAGGCAGATTTTTATTCAGAGCCTCCAACTATGTTTTTGTGTGTTTATGTGTTCGGTTTGCTGTCGTGGTAGGTCTATGTGAGACTGGAATTGTAGTGAGTGTGGTTTCCTTCTCCTCCTGGCTGGTTATGCCAGTACTGAGTTGAGAGAGCTTAGCCTCTGGTTTGGCTATATGGTTGCATCTCTCACGTGTTGGAATTTGTTGGGAGGAGGAGAGGGTCATCTGTGTACATGAGGCAGTTGTAACATTGCCTCAAGATTCCCAGATTCACCAGCTGGACAAGAGAGGAGATTGACAACTGACCTTTGGACATGCTAGAATAGTATTGGGAATTCCTTTATTATTGAAAAAAAGGCCACTGGGGAACAAGGTACTCAAGGGGAGTTTGTGATGGTGTAGTGCTTTTAATTTTTTAGTGCTGACTTATATAATTGCTTTAGTGAGCAAGTGCCAGGCTTTAGAGTAGGAATAGGGTGTTTATTATGAGAACTAGATCAGTTCTAAGAAAAAAGTGAAGAGCAGACTTTGTGGGGCCGAGAATGGTTTACACCCAATTAAGCGGAGCTGCCCAATGCTGCTGCGCTATGTGCAAAATCGGGCAAAGCCACGCCAAAGCGGGTTTTATACAGGAGGACTCGAAAGAGCTAGAAATTGGCCCAAAACAGCCAATAGACTACCAGTTTCTTGTGCTGGGAACACTCCTCCAAGGATAGATAGGCTGATCTAAGCTCTCCACTGCCACTGGTGAACAAAGAAGCCTTTCTTTATCCAAGAAAGGAAATGGGCAACACAGGAACTTTCCAAAAGTCCAGAATACAGCAAAACCTGTATTTGGACTACTCTAGGTCAGGAAAGATGGGAAACAAGGATAATGTTTTTGTTTTTTTTCTTTTTTGCAACAAACAGCAGGAAAATGCAATAAATATGTAACACAGGCTAGTGCACTTGAGTGTGTAGCCTCAACAGGTAAATGCAACAAACAAGACAAACTTTAAAAGTGCAGGTGCAAAAACAACTTTAAACATTTTAAAACAGTTCAAGAAGCAGAAATACTTGCAGTTTAGCTAGATTGGACAGTTTCCCAGGTAGTAGCAGGAAAGAAAAAAAACACTTTTATCAGGTTAGCAGTCGCTCTTTTAGCCTCTCTGCTGCTAGCACCACTCTGCAGGACCACGAGGAGCTTGGCTGAGTAGTAACAAGTGCAAAAAACATGCCAAAGTGGGTTTTATACAGAGGGACTTGAAAGAGCTAGAAATTGGCCCAAAATGGCCAATAGACTACCAGATTCTTGTGCTGGGAACACTCCTCCAGGGATAGATAGGCTGCTCTAAGCTCCCCACTGCCACTGGTGAACAAAGAAGCCTCCCTTTATCCAAGAAAGGAAATGAGCAACACAGGCACTTTCCAAAAGTCCAGAATACAGCAAAGCCTGTATTTGGACTACTCTAGGTCAGGAAAGATGGGAAACAAGGATAATTTTTTTGTTTTTTTTCTTTTTGCAACAAACAGCAGGAAAATGCAATAAATATGTAACACAGGCTAGCGCACTTGGGTGTGTAGCCTCAAAAGGTAAATGCAACAAACAGGACAAACTTTAAAAGTGCAGGTGCAAAAACAACTTTAAACAGTTTAAAACAGTTCAAGAAGCAGAAATACTTGCAGTTTAGATAGATTGGACAGTCGCATAGGTAGTAGCAGGAAAAAAACACTTTTATCAGGTTAGCAGTCGCTCTTTTAGCCTTTCTGCTGCTAGCACCACTCTGCAGGACCACGAGGAGCTTGGCTGAGTAGTAACAAGTGCAAAAACCGCGCCAAAGTGGGTTTTATACAGGGGGACTTGAAAAAGCTAGAAATTGGCCCAAAACAGCCAATAGACTACCAGATTCTTGTGCTGGGAACACTCCTCCACGGATAGATAGGCTGCTCTAAACTCCCCACTGCCACTTGTGAACAAAGAAGCCTCCCTTTATCCATGAAAAGAAATGGGCAACACAGGAACTTTCCAAAAGTCCAGAATACAGCAAAGCCTGTGTTTGGACTACTCTAGGTCAGGAAAGATGGGAAACAAGGATATTTTTTTTTTTTTTTTTTGCAACAGACAGCAGGAAAATGCAATAAATATGTAACACAGGCTAGCACACTTGAGTGTGTAGCCTCAACAGGTAAATGCAACAAACAGGACAAACTTTAAATTACAAGTGCAAAAGCATGCTAAAACTGGCTTTAAAAGAGGGGGTTAGAAAGAGATAGGAAATGGCCCAAAATGGCCAATAAGCTACAAGTCACTGGGCTGGAACCACTCCTCAAGGGACAGAGAGGCTGCTCAGAGCTCCCCACTCTCACTGGTGAACAAAGAATCTTCCTCCTATCCAAATAAGGATATGGGCAACACAGGAACTATGACACAGCCCAGAGATCAGCAATACCCAAAGACTGGACAATTCTAGTTCAGTAAAGGTGGGAAACAAGGATATTTTTTTTTCGTTTTTTTTTTTTTGTTTGTTTACAAAGTAGCAGAAATTAGGTACAGAAACACAGTAAATGCTTTAATTCGGCTAGCGCACTTGAGTGTGTAGCCTACCAGTTAAACTAAGCAAAAACAACGACTATATCATATAAAGAATGAGCTTGTCTCATTTATTTAATACAGATAGAAAATGATTAAACAATTCATACAACTTCAGTACATTGTAAAACCCATGTAAACAACAGAATTCACAAGATTTCAAAACGGGACAAAATAGTCTGGCAACTGTGTTCTTTCTGCTATGTAATCCATTATTCCCTTTTATGTGTTACATGTAAGAACCATCTGTGACAAATGTTGTTATACCAAAATAAGTACACTTTTGAACATTAGCTAAATATAAACATTTCTGCTTATGTTCATCTTTTATATATTGCACCCTCCATCGATTATTATCTAGTGCAGTTCAGCAGAAAGGTAGGTCACAGCATAACAGTCATCGAATAACATTCCTTACACCTCTAAAAGGTTTTGAAAGATGGTATCTGTAACACACCATGACTTTGTTGTACTGACCTTCCAAAGTCTTCCAGTTTGTGTGATACACACACACACACACACACACACACACACACACACACACACACACACACACACACACACACACACACACACACACACACACACACACACACACACACACACACACACACACACACACACACACACACACACACACACACACACACACAGGCACACAGGCACCCACACACAGACACACACACACACACACACACACACACACACACACACACACACACACACACACATAAACCTGGGGATTCAATAAACTCTGTGTATGCTTCACACAAACATGGAGTTTACATGTCGGGGTGGTGAGCAGCAGCACTAATTGCATATTCATGCCGTGCACTGCATTTAAACATAAACAAGTGTGGTTTTGTGGCTAGCAACAATGTTGGCAGACAGTAAATCATGTAAAGTAACACACATAGCAGACATGTAGATCTTTTTACCTATGGGCAAACTAGGTCTGCAAGATTGCATGGCAGGCCACAATGATTACCAGGGTTAATAATATAGCAATGCATATGACCCAAATACATTACAGGACAATGTATACAGTGCAGAGTATTGTAGTCCCATCCCAGACATTCTGAACAAAAGTTGTATAAATGATCCATAATGGCACATGGACTGCCACATAAAGTAAACAGTCAGGGGTAAGTGTGTGTGCATTGAATAGAGACACGTGAATGAATTGTTGGAATGAGCACAGAGAAAGCAGACAGGTAAAACTTCTTAATGTGCAGCAGATGAGGACATGTAAATTAAGAGAGTTTTTTCAGGAACACTAATCACATATTGACATGATACAGTATGGACTGCACAGTGGAAATGTTATATTATGTGAGCATCACACAAGGTGGCATAACAGTGGAAAAGGATGTATTTGTGATTTAAGCATCCTGACATGAACAATGGAGGAGAGAACATCTATAAGGGGTGTTATATATGATAGCAGTTAGGTGCATGTTGTAATGCTGTGCAAAATGAGTTGTCTGAATATGGCTGTAATGTCAGTATAGGTCTACATTAAGTGGGACAGATAGTTACAGGCTCATGGACAACAGTAAACAGAAGCATGCACAATCATGTAAAATATCAGAATAATACCATCAGTAATCCCATATCTCTGACATAACATACTGTATATGATTGTGAGTGATCATAGATGCTTCTGCACAAAGATACTTGTACAACTATTATGAGATGTCAGCAATCTATGAGGATAATGAAGCACACCATCCTGACAGTGTAACATCTGCTGGAGGTGCTAGGAGGAACACTGCTATGTCTGTATGTATCATTATGATCAATTCAGACTAGTGACAGGTGTACATGGCATATCTCTGGCAAACTCCATACTGTCAGAAATGTAATCCATGCTATCAATGTTGTCAAACAGCTATGCATGCACTGTGCGCATCAATGGAACAGGTAACACACATGAATCTGTTATATCACCTTGATGGGTGTTCTGTACCATCAGACAGTAATATTTATGCAACAAAAAGAATACCCAGGTATGGCCAATAAGATGTGTGAGAGCTCATTGTGGCAAAGGTGGTACACTTGAGTTACACATCCCTAGAAGATGTGTAAGGAGCTACATGAAGAAAGGTGTATTCTACTCAATTACTGGTGTATTGAGGGCTGAGAACAATGAGATTATAATGCCCTTTGATGTGTATGTTCTGTACATAGTCAGGAGTTGTGTTACATACAAGGGATTAGTTATCACTGTGGGCACATGCTAGTGGACATTCCACATACCATCTACTTGAGTATACAGGTCATATACCACTTGGTCTGCTCATAGGGGTGTGGTGTAATTTGTTTTCATAATGTAAAAAAATTCCCCTATGTTTTTGTTTCATGTATCTTCATGGCTGCAGCTGCAATGTTTTGTGTCTGTTGATACTATACTAATAGCACAGCAGAAGTCTGACTTTAAGATTGTCGGACAGCAGTTTATAAGTGATGGCATCAGCAGTGTCTTGTGAGGAGAAGATGGTAATAACAGTGTCCTACATGCTGGTGTAAAATGTTCTGTCTAATGTCAAGAAAGTATAGAAACACACAGACACACACACCAGTTGATTGTTGTGAGAGTAGAACCCCTACCTATCTCAATACACAGTACAGAATGCAATACTTTACGCACGTGCCACAGCACAAGTCTGACTTTTGTAAGGTTGTAGGACAATTTATAGTGGATGACATAATCATTACATGTTTAAGAGAAGCTGTTGGGAGGCCTGCATGAAATGGATGTGTAGGCATACACAACTGTGAAAATATGGGTACTCCATGGATTGTAGTGGTAATTGCAGGATACACATCTATGCTCTCCTGACTAGACAGGCACACACACACACACACACACACACACACACACACACACACACACACACACACACACACACACACACACACACACACACACACACACACACACACACACACACACATACAGACACCAGTTTATTGCTGTAAGAGTAGAACCTCTACCTATCTAGGGTACACAGACTACACTACTCAGTACTTTACACAAGCACAACAACACAAGTCTGACTTTTATATTGCTGCAGGACAATTTATAGTTGATGACATCATCATCACATGCTTAAGAGAAGGTGTTGGGAGGCCTGAATGAAATGGATGTGTAGGCATGTGCAACTGTGAAATATTGGTGCTCCATGGATTGTAGTGGCAACTGCAGGACACACAGTTATGCTCTTTTGACTAGACACACATGCACACAAATACACACCAGTTTATTGTGGTTAGAACAGAAACCCTACCTATCTAAGGTACATAGACTATACTACTCAGTACTTTCCACAAGCACAACAGCACAAGTATGACTTTTATATGGCTGCAAGACAATTTATAGTTGATGACATCATCATTGCATGTTTAAGAGAAGATGTTGGGAGGCCTGAATGAAACTGATGTGTAGGCATGAACCACTGTGAAAATATTGGTGTTCCATGGGATTGTAGTGGTGACTGCAGGATACACAATGATCATCTTTTGATTAGACAGATACACACACACACCAGTTGATTGCTGTGAGAACAGAGTCCCTACCTATCTACGTAGACAGACTACAGAATTCAGTACTTTACACAAATGCCACAGCACAAGTCTGACTTTTATAAGGCTGCAGGACAGTTTATAGTGGATGACATCATCATTGCATGTTTGAAAGCAGATGTTGGGAGGCCTGTCTGAAATGGATAGCTAACCACGTACAACTGTCAAGATCTTAAAGTTCTGCATGTTACCAGATTGATGAGTGTGCAATGCATAGTATTTGCTGTTGAGTTTCCAATGTGCAGGTATTCTTTAAGAGACAGCTTATAAAACTATATGCAAACTGCTGCCCACATTATTACAATTATTGGGAAATCTGATATACTTGGTATATAAGAAAGCATTTGTTATTTATTTTTGTAGTGTAGTTGATATATTTGTGAAAAAGTACTGAGAGATCAAGTTTGCAGTGCATTGGGGAGGTAACAGATGGCTGCAATGTATGTATTTATTGTTTACTGAAAAAGTGCCTTCCCTTTATTTGTGTTTTTATATGTACTTTCATGGGATGAAGACTACAGCTACTGTAAACATACATAATACACACTATTGTGCACTTTCCATCATGCACCACTGAGCAGCTGGGTACTGCTATTGATGGCAAAGTGTTTGTGCATGCGAGATGCACATTTATAGAGATTTCTTTGTTTGTGAGTAGTTAAGTAGTGAGCAAATGCATGCCTCATTGATAGGACCCTGAGAGTTCTGAATGTTAAGCAAATGAAGCACGCCTGCTGCTTAGCTGACTCTGTGGCAGTTGGTGTAAATGCATTGAGAGATTTGTTTTGGAGCCCAGATGATATAGTGTTCGAATCCAGATGTATCTAATATTTTTAAATATGTATTTATAAGGCAAAGAAATAGTTCTTTGTTCTCCATTCACTGTGTTACCTCTACAAAGCATATTTAAGCAGCATTGTATGGAGGAAACTGCTCAAAAGAAGAGTCGTTCACTGTCATTTGTCATTAGTGTGAGATGCCAAACTCTGCACAACTTGAGGCTAAAAAGTAAAGGGCTCTGTTGCTTTATTTTTAACTTATGTGTGTTGTGTGCAGTTCTATTTTAGACCAGATTAAATGTGCAAAAATGGATCTTATTGAAGTCTAAAGGCCATCCAAGACCAGAGCACAGTTATAATTGGTGAAACATAGTGGTCCAGTCACACATATTATTCATATAATTGATATGAGCTCCACTGCTATACACACTTATTGCTATTGTTATTTATAATTATATTTAACTTTTTATGTGACATTTAATATAAAGTGAAATGGAGCAACAGTAAAAATATTTGGGATTTCTAGTATTAGAACCCAGAACCATCTGTATTGCAGCCCTACACTTACACCTGCTGCCACAGAAACAGCTAAATAGCAGTTGTATATTTCATTATTCATTGCTAACTTTTTTATGTGACATTTAATATAAAGTGAAATGGAGCAACAGTAGAACCCAAGATCATCTTCATTGCAACTCAACACTTACACCTGCTGCTACAGGAAGAGTTAAATGGGAGTTGGATATTTCTCTATTCTTTGTTAAATTCTGTTTTAACCACTAATGTCATAACACCACTTAATGGCTTTGCACATTGCCCAACATAATTGAAAGAATGCATCTGTTTTGAATTTTTTGACTGCTTACTCTCTGCAGGTGTTCTGCATCTGCAAGCATTGGGAAAGCTGCTAATTGCTGAACCACTCTGCTTAGCGGTTTGTGCAATGGAAAGCAAAAAATGCAACAATGTATCCTTTCTGAAATTAAAAATGTCTGCATCCTGTCTGCAGTTGTTCTGCTTCGTGTGTGGGCCATTACTCAAAGTTTGCTCAGTGGTAAGCATCACACAAACAAGACAAGCAAAGCTGAAGTTGTTTTAGTTTTGTGAGTAGTGTTTATTAGATTTCTTCCTTAAAAGACAAAGGTTGGACTTTAACCTTGATCCATAGATACTGTATGCTGTGTGGATCAATGTGTTTAGCAGATGTGCTACACACCCGAGTGATTTATGGGTGAAGATGTATTGGTTATCAAAGTAGTACTTTGCATGACATTTGTTGCATTTATCCATTTCCAGTGTTTGCATTAACCACACACCAAACAAATACTGGCATTAAAAAGGAAAAAATAATTATATAAAATAAACAACTCTACAAAATGCATGTTAGTACACATGAAATATTTTTACATAAGTCTGGATTTGAACTCTCATACCAATAAGCCTTCACAACACAGTGTGTCTTATCCCTTTTTGCCAAAGAAACATCTTTGCAGCATATAATGAAAAATCATTATGCATACAAGCAAGTGAAACATCATCTGCAGTATTAATAGGACATATGACACTAGTATATCTGAGTTGTTTCTATACGTATTAATTTTAGATGTAGTGCAAAGAGTGATCACACAACCATTTATGACTATTGCTTGCAGAAATGCAGCTCTGTCTTATCTTGCTGTGCATATTGCTCATTCATCTGTTATCTGACCAGTAATCTGAGACATGCAATCTGTAATCCATTCTATATCATTGGCCTTAAAATGTGTCAGAATGTTAAATGAAAATAATATACAGTTTTCAACAAATGCAGGGGAGGCTGGATGTTACTGAACAGAAACTGTGAAATGTGTGCTTCTTACTTACATTTAAAAGCTTGATACAGTTACTTCTTCTACACTTTGTAAATATAACCTGGCTGTCACATCCACTGGAGGTAAAAAAGTCTGACTTGCTGTTGTGTATTCCTTCTCCCTGCTAATAATCATTCACAGTTCAATCCATTAGCAACAAACATTGTGGAAGTGCCTGCATTATGTTTATATCAGCTACACAAAGCCAAACAACTGGGATTCATCAATTTTAATGAGTTCACACCTCATTTGCATCTTCACCATGCTCACCTGAATCTACACTATAAAAAGGGAACTGTGCAGCTAAGGAACCTGAAGGTAAGGATAATTGTTTATGCAGATAACACAGATGAATATTGCTATTACTTTGGTTTTATCTACACAGAAGACTATTACTCTTTATAAGGTATGATTGCATTTTCAGTTATATACTGGATATGCTCAGATGTCACTTAGAAAACTATTTTTATATATGCATTAGCAAATGCTAGTTTTATCTGTATGCACTTAGAAGTTTACTGATAGCATAGGCATGTTTGAAAGGGCATTTTGCTTTCTCAGATGTACAGCCTTATTAACTGTCATCACAAGGGTTAATGTTACAACCGTTTCTCTTTACACTCTTCTAATGTTATTTCAGTGAAATGTAAATGCCCTATATTGCTAATGGCACAGGGGTGTTAGCCTTCTAGGATGGCCCATAGACATCTTTAGGGGAGTTTTATTCCTTTGTTTGGTAGCAAAATGTCATTGTTTTGGGATGGGGTACCAAATTCCATTTCTGTGTTGGCACAAACAAAAAATTGTATACAGATTTGCTTTGCTATTGCTACTCCCTTTGTTTTTGAATATAACCTTGCTTTGTGTATGACTGGGATATGTTACAACCATGTAAATCCTTTTTTAAAATTTAAATACCTTGAAAAACTATTACGTATGTATTCTATCTAACAGGACTTTTGTTTATGTGATATTTATATGTATTATCCTTTTTTTGTGTTTTATGTCACTTAGGACTATGACACCCAGGTGTTCCAAACCTAGATAGACATCTTTAGGGGAGTGCTGGCCACAGGTAGAGATGACTAGCAATTGCATAAGAATGAATGTTCTGTGGTAAATTGTGTATACATGTTTGTGACAGTTTCTTTGATAGCACTTATAACAGTTCACTGATGTTATATTCCTTTGTTTGGTAGCAAAATGTCATTGTTTTGTGGTGGGGTACCAAATTTCATTTCTGTGTTGGCACAAACAAAAAATTGTATAGAGATTTGCTTTGCTATTGCTACTCCCTTTGTTTTTGAATATAACCTTGCATTGTGAATGACTGGGATATGTTACAACCATGTAAATCCTTTTTTTTAATATTTGAATATCTTGAACAACTACTTATTTGTTATATCTAAGCAGGACGTTTATTTATGTGATATTTATATGTATTATCCTTCTTTTGTGTTTTATGTCACTTAGGACTATGACACCCAGGTGTTCCAAACCCCCTTTAGTGACCCTGAGAATTATGTCATTATATAAGCATTTAGGTGAAATGGTGGCTTTCTGCTTGAGAGAGGCTATGAAGATATGCCATGAAGAATGCAAAGTTGGCAGCAGATAGTGGATGATGTCAATGCTGTTGGGGGCCACAGCAGGACATATGATCAGGTGCATCATAGGATCACTGATTTTGCTGGTCTGGAGGACAGCAGCTGTAGTGGCCTATGGACAGATGTATACAAGAGGAGCTGCTGCAGAGCCACCACTGGCCCCAAATTTAGAGTTCCTGTCTACTCTCAGAGATCAAGAGAGCTCAGTGGAAAGTGCACAACAGCATGTGATTGATGTTGATGCTGCTGTTTCAGGGAGGACAAGTATGTCCCAGGAGGATCTTCCAGGTAAGCTCACCTGTCAATTGTTAAATAGTTCTTGTATAGTAAAATATTGAGAGCAATACATAAGTCCGTTTAACTTTTTTTGGGGGGGACTAATTATAGAGTGATACAGTTAGTACATTCTGGTTCATTACACATGGGCTTGGGGTGGATGTATCATCCAAGTTTCAGTTACATGTATTGTTAATGGACATATAAAGGGTCAAACGTTTTTCACCCATGTTACTGTTAATTGTGATGAAGGTGTCCTTAACTTTTGCTTAACTTCTTCCATGATCATCCTCCCTAAGAACTGTGGAGACATCTGCACATAGTAAACCAAACATTTTTATTTCAGTACTGATGTGTGTGTGTGTGTGTGTGTGTGTGTGTGTGTGTGTGTGTGTGTGTGTGTGTGTGTGTGTTGCTCTGCTGTCCTTATTAGTGGCATTACTGTTAGTTTTTTAGCATATATTGAACTATGGTAGTGTTTGCTGCATATTATCACAGGTTATCCTAACAGTGGTAGTATAGGACTCTTGCTGCCTGATGTCAGAGTGTGGGCAGACTCTGAAGGTGTTGGTGGGCAAACAGAGGCACAGTCAGGGGGTGTGCAGAGGTTGAATCAGTTGAATCTGACACTGAGGTTGACATTCAGTCATACCCTGTACTTCCACTGGACACAGCCAGTAGGCCTACACTAACCCATTCCAGTGAGCCCTCAGATATTTGGCAGTTGGAGGGTGAGACACTCAATCAGAGAAGTGTAGTTACTGTGGCTTCAGTGCCTGTTGACTCTGGCCAATGCCAACGCTGGGTGAGGTGCCATGCAGGAGGATTTTTAGGGGTGCTCGGGGGATGCCTGCTTGCCATCCTCCACCTGATCCAAGTGTGTATTTCCGTGCCAATCAGTATATGTTTGGGGCCATCATGAAGGTGTAGGCACATTCCAATAGGCCCTCTAAAGAAATGCTTAGGGTGGTAGATGTGGCACAGGCTGACATGCATGATTGCCTCCACAATGTTGCCGATTCAATAGATCAGATGAATGACACATTGGAATGGGTGGTGTCTGTGATGGAACATCTGTTGAGAGTGAGATGGCATCCACATGGGCAAAGATCAACCACATCATCTGATGCTACCTGATCTAGCTGTGCCTGATCATGCTCCCATAGTGGCACTCCTTCCATTGTTCAATCAGTGATTGACATGTCCACACCCAGACATGGCAGGTCATGGGATCATGGTTCTAGGCATGCTCATGATGAGAGCTTATCCAGCAGACATCACTCACATTCAGATAGCAGCAGTGCATCTGATCATGGGCATGGATGTGCCAGTACAACTCCTGACAGAGCAAGTTTTCATGGTTGGGTATGAAGATGATCAACTGCCATCTCTACCATGCAGGGCTCGCACCTGTCTGACATACTAAGATGTAGAGCTAGCACAGAGCTTGACTGTATTCTTGCAAACGCTCACACATCAAATTCACCTGGAGTCCCCATACAGACAGACACACACGCACACACACACACACACACACACACACACACACACACACACACACACACACACACACACACACACACACACACACAAAACAGTTACATGGTTCAGTCTTGAGGCTTAAAGCTCATTCTGTCTCAGTGGCCATTTGATAATGTATTCAAATGTCTGCCTGTTTCTCTTTCTTACTTACATACACCCACTTGCCTTTTGTGTCAGCCTTGGCTCCTTTCTCTCTACAGACAACACCCCGTGGAAGTGATGATAACTGTGCCATATCCTTGTTTTCAGAGCTACATAAGCTTTGTGTCTGATACTCAGGGTGCATAGTTGATTTAGTGCTTAGTATATCTGTGTTTGTTATGGTGACTTGATAATTGTACTGCTTTCTTACAGTTTTTTCTAAAGTGTACATGCTTACAAAGCGGGACCACACCATAAATAAAAGTTGGACAAAGGCTGAACCATAAGCAAACTATTTAAATATTTTGCTCTTGCAAAGTTAGACAGGTGATAGAATCAAACAGTTTTTGAATTAATATTATTAAGATTTTTCTGAGGGGTATGAAGTCTGAAACTGAAATGTCTGTCATTAATTTCTAACTTCTGCCTTTAATGATTTACCCATACAAAAGTATGAGGACAAACTAAGGATATTCAGTGACCATCAGTACTTTTGAGAGATATGAATGTGTGAATCTTTGATGCTTGAGACCTATTACTGGATAGAGGACACATATATTCGCATAAGTCAAGTCACTGCTGTCACATGTTGAAGCCATTGTCGTACAAATCACCTATCTTTTATTGCTTACATTACCAAGTAACAGTATGCAAGGATATGCCATTCATTTGTATTATTACACATTTTATTAATATTCCAGGTTCAACACTCACCTTGTAAATCCAGCAGTTGCTGCAGTCTAAGTTCAGTGCTGACTCTGTGTGATGCCAGTAGTCCACAGCCATTTCTTGGGTTGGTAAAAGTTGTGCACATTGCTTGTCATCACTGTTACTGTATGTATGTACACAGGAAGAAGGTTTTTCCCCTTAGGTGATGAGTGAGTGCACTATGCATTGCCTCTTGTGAGGGCATATTGATCATGCCCACATCTGCCTACACCTGCAGCAACTGCTCCTCACCTCTGACTCCTCACATGTGTGCAGCTATGGTGACCTTGCCAGTGATGGTGAGATGTGTGCCCTTCCCCTTGTTGATCCTGCTGAAGCTGTTTTCTCAGGATGATGTGAAGTATGGTACAGCTGTTGAAGATTTCAGTAGATGTGCATGTATCTAGTCACTGGAACCATGACTTCAGTAGCCCAAACACATGCTCTATGATATTTCTGGTTTGAGTATGTACCTCATTATAGCATTCTTCATCTGGTATGTCTGCATTTCTGATGGGCATCATCAGCCATGGTTCCAGTGTATAACCTGCATCCCCCATTACATGATCCTGTGGGATATGACCCCTAGTAAACATCTCATACAGTTGAGAGTTGTGCCAGATATTTTTTTATTTTACATTTGTTAACCGGGAAATTCCGACTGGACCAGGTCCATTTTCAGCGGAGGCCCGGGGAGAAAAGCTCCAACATCAAGTTATACAAATACAGTACATCCAGCATAATACACAAAAACAGGTTACATCATGTATACTGATGTGTCAGTCATGGTAACTGCCTGGGTTGCCAGCACACACATTCAAGAAGATTCCCTTAACATTACACATGACTTGGCACTTAATGGAGTGGAAGCCCTTTCTATTTATGTATACCCTTTCGTGTTCCCCAGGTGGTGCCTGGATTTCTATATGTGTACAGTCTATGGCAGCCAGTACT
>NC_056742.1:457916033-457951033 GCF_019279795.1 Protopterus annectens | reverse complement strand
ACAAACTATGCAGTAGTACCCAAGGTGGCAAATCTCACTGCAGTATATGACTGGGGACAACTAACTGGGTGTCATAGGTCACAGGCTTGGATGTCAGGGTGGGGGTCCCATACCCACTCCTCATACCCACACAACAAGTCAGCCATAGAAAACCAGAGATAAATGTCTGGTAAAGGCACACAAATGGTGGCAATGTTTAATTACCTCCCTACAAACTCACACAGTGATAGCACAGCAGGACCCCCAGTTGCAGTAAGGCTATGAAGGGCAAGACGTTTGAAACTCAAATGTATGCAAGTACAACCTGACCTAGGCTCTTTACGTATATGCCTCTAGTTCCCAACGCAGGGCACAATAGTATGGTAAATGGAACCAAAATGTAAAGCAAATATCAGCACAGTCTGTATAAATGTGTACAGTTGACAGTTGTGCCCCCATATACCCACACAAATGCAGTAACATGTAATTTTGCAGGGAAATAGCAGCATAGCACACATTGGCAAGGCTGTATCAATACACATGAAAACATATTGCCTGTCTACAATATGCAGGGGACAATGAGCTATGTGTATGTGTGGATAATACTGTCTGGATCTGGTCAGCACTTTCTCCTGGCAGTCATCTTGTAGTGCCATAGTTACGGCGTTGCCTTTGACAGGGCCATGTGCAGATAACTGTCATGCCAACTGTTATGCATGGCAGTGACACCCACTGCTCTGCCACTGACTTACCTGGAAGTCACAGTGCTATGTGGAATATACTACACATATTGATGACATCTTGAAGGATGTGTAACAGAGGTGCCAAGGCTTTTGTGAATATAAGTGCTTTTTGGTACTGTTGCCAGTGGTCATTCTCAATAATCCTTTTTTTTATGTTTGCTTTTACATATAATGGAGATGCTTGCAGAATTGAATGCACTCTGTACCTACAACCATAACTCCCAAACTCTGACATCAAGATGTCTGGACAAGGGCAGAAATAAAAGTGTAACAAAGGCACAATGATAGGCATGTGTTGTAAATATCGCCCTTACATACTGAGAAAATTGGTAGGGTGAGGGGTTTACAGTAGTGGGAATTGTTTGAAAGTTATGTAGTCTGAAACAGTAAGGTCTGTCATTATTTTGTAACATCATTCTTCAATTATATGTAACTTACTTGCCGTAAAAACACAAGTTTACATAGAAAGGATGAAACCTCTAGCCAAACACTTGGACAACCTGCCAAAAATGTACAGATGAGAGGTATGCCCACATAAGGATATGACATCTCAGGTTAGAAAGATACCACACAAGCAGGAGATCCCCAGCCAGTATATCACCAGGTTGTGGACTGTTTACACAGCCATGTCATTACTACACTGGCTGTAGCCACACCTCACAAATGGTCTTGTTGGGCAATAATTTACATAGCTGCCCTCATAATATTGATTTATGCATCATACAACTAGTATTCCTCTGGTAAAGCACTGTGATGATCTGAGGATGTCTGGCACTAGGTAATGACACAATACATTGCAGTTTCAGACTACAGATATGTCAGAAAATGGCTGCTAAACAAACCAAGTAACCTGAGGAAGTCCTGTGTACTCCTGAGAGGTATGGCTATAGCACACAAAACCCTGGACTGGAGTACACCTATCTCTGGAATGGAGTCCCACTCTAACTATAGCAGGTTACACTGGGCATGCTCCTACACTTAAAGAATCACAGGACATTTTGGAACCCGCATCAGAATCTATGACTGTATATGCATACAGACAGCTATGTACACCTTAACTGTCCCCACACACACACACATTCAACTAGATTAGTCTCAGCTAGCTGTAGGTGGCCCATATGTGATATATCTGCATCTATTACATGAGATACACACACACACACACACACACACACACACACACACACACACACACACACACACACACACACACACATATATGAGAAACAGATAACAACATATGTTGAGCATACACTCACACAGATGTGGAAAACTGAGAGACAGACAGTATTAGAGATGGACACACAGGGGGACACAGAGTGAGTCACACACATGGATAACCTGAATGGCATACAGTGATGTCCTGCTGTGGACAGTGTCATACCTGCTGTAAACAGTTGCATGTACCAGCATAAAAGGTGAGCCCCATTGTCTAACAGTACTGAGGTTGAGCTTATAATATCACATCACCTGCGCGCGCGCGTGTGTGTGTGTGTGTGAGTGTGTGTGTGTGTGTGTGTGTGTGTGTGTGTGTGTGTGTGTGTGTTTGTGTATGTGTGTGTGCGTGTGTGTGTCTATAGGTCTAGGTAAAAGCAGACTCTTCCCACTCAATACACTTCACATTGCCCTACTTCACAAGATCTGCTGCTGCTGTTATTCACCTTAGAAGTACCATTGGACACCAATCACCCCTATAAGCTCTGTAGCATGCGTGATAACTGTGTAACACTATAGTACAAATAACTAGATAGGTAGTGGTTCTAATCCCAATACTGGCAAGTGTGTGTGTGTATGTGTGTGTGGGTGTGTGTGTTTGTGTGTGTGTGTGTGTGTGTGTGTGTGTGTGTGTGTGTGTGTGTGTGTGTGTGTCAGTTGTGTGTCAGTTGTGTATATGAGAGTGGGGGAGTGGGGGGTTGTTTGTAGGTGAAACAGTTTTAGGCCATTCCCAGCCACTGCAATCCCCAGTGCCTCACTTTATCAGTCCTGCTGATGTCATTCCCCTTATCAGCACCTTTGGCCAGTTGTCAGCCCAGTAAGTTCCATAGTGCATGTGATAACTGCATAACACTATAGTACAAATCACTAGCTAGACAGCGGTTCTAATTTCAGATGTGGCAAATGAGTGTCTGTGTATGTTTGTAAGAAGAAGCATTTTAATAAGTCTCCCACCCGCTGCCTTACTTTATCACTCCTGCTGATGTCATTCCCCTTATCAGCACCTTTGGCCATTTCTCAGCCCAGTAAGCTCTGTAGTGCATGGGATAACCATATAACACTATAATACAAATATTTAGATAGGCAGGGGTTCTACTCTCAGAGTTGATAAATGTGTGTGTGGGTGTTTAAGTGTGTGTGTAAGTATGTATGTTTCTAGCAAGAAGTATTTTGATAAGTTTCCCACCCACTGCCCTACTTTATCAGTCCTGCTGTCATTCCCCTTATCAGTACCTTTGTCCAGTTGTTAGTCCAATAAGCTCTGTAGTACATGTGGTAACTGTGTAACACTATAGTACAAATAACTAGATAGGCAAGGATTCTACTCTCAGATCTGGCAAATGTATGCATGGGTAAATAAGTGTATATATTCATAAGAAGAAGTATTTTGATAAGTTTCTGACCTACTGGCATACTTTATCAGTCATGCTGATGTCACTCCCCTTATAGGTTCATAGGTGTGTACTAGGCTAATGGCTCTGGAGCCTTTACAAGCCTAGCCCATAGAATTGTCCTGCTATTATGCCACCCAATGTTAGTTCCCAGTGTCTCCATCAAGTAGAGCCACTGGAGTGATCCCTGGGGTTAACTTTCTATTACCCATCCACTCATCAAGATTTCTCAGGAACAGGGTCATCTAGGTGCTTTGCTTGACATGTATGGGATGTCTATTCCAGGGGATGTGCAGTTTCTGGGTGAGGAACCTCTAGCATGTTGTGTTGATTGTGGTAATGAGGTCAAGGTCCCTGAAGTTTGTGGTGCAGAGGGATTGGGATGTTTTTAGATGTAGCATTTCTAAAAGAGCTGGGTTGGACATGGCTTTGAAAGTCAAGCACAGATCACCTCTAAGTAGGTGATATGAGACAGAGAATAGCTGGAGGAGTCTGTCTATGTAGACGATGTGTTCAATGCCTAGGATCCTGTCTGTGAGGTACTTCTGTGGCCTCTCCAGCTGTTGCAGGTGTCTAGTGAGGTGCATGCCAAATGGGCCATTATACTTGATGATTGTTCTAATGAGGGAAGAGTACACAGAGATTATGATTTCTTTCTTCCTATATGCAAAACCCTTGGTAATGAGATGTGCTACATAGAAGGATTTACTTACCACAGTGACAATGTGGTGGTTAAAGGAGAGGTTGCATTTTGTGGTGTTAAGCTTCAGGCCATGGTTTCCACACCAGTCAGTGGTCTCAGTGTAGCCTTTCTGTAGCATGTCTGCATCACGTGTGGAGTTAATTATGGCTCCCAACTTGCAGTTGTCTGTGAACTTGGTCAGCCAGAGTTCCTTTGTGTTGGCCTAGACTCCTGAGAAGTAGATGCTGAACAGAAGAGTACCCAAGGGTGATCCCTGTGAGACTTCACTTGTGACTGTTAGGCAGTCTGACCTGGAGCTCACTACTTTCACACTGTGTGTTCTATCTGTGAGCTAATTTGCAATGCCCCAGTGATATAATGGTTGATGCCTAGTTTGGCAGGGTCATCAATAATTCCTGACTGAGGAATGGTTTCAATAGCATTAGCCAGATTGATGTAGGCTGTATGCAGTGCATTACTTCATACACAGCCCTGGTGACTGACTCAAAGAAGTCAACCAGGTTGAGCAGGCATGATCTCCCTTTCATAACGCCAAACTGTGTGGGGTCCAGAGTTAGAAGATTACCTATATGTTTGTCGATCAGGTCCCTGCTGATGCGCTCCATAGCTGTACATATCAGATGCATCAGGCTAATGGGATTATAATTCCAAGGGTCTGTAGTCGCTACTCCTTTATGAAGAGGGATGACTGTAGCAGTACACCATTTGGGAAGGACAAAGCCTGAGATGATGCTGTGACTGAACAGGGCACACAGATGTGGTGCCAGATATCTTTGTAGTTCATGTAGAACACAGCCAAGGATATTTTTGGGTCCCATGGAAGCTGTATTCTTGCCTGTGGGCAATGCAGGTTTAACCTGGGAGGCAGTAATCCTGGGTTCCTGACATTCTTCTGGCATTCTGATTGTTCCACTATGGGGTCAGAGAGGGGTAAAGCTGGCACTGAATGTGCTGGCAAGTATACTGGTGGTATCTGTTGGCTCAGTATAGGAGGTAGCATTGTGCAGTATCTCAGAGAACTTCTGGGTATTGCCATAGATGTTCTTGATATAACTATCAAAAGCTTTGCGATTGTTGTCATTGTCTGCTGCAATACTGCCATCATAGCTGGCTTTAGATGATTTCATGAGGGATGTCAAGTTGTTGTTGGGGCTAATGAGGGAGTTTTACCACTCTTTAGACTCTACCTTTTTCTGCAACAGTTTCTTTCTTCTGTTGTACAGGTTATTAATGGCAGGGGACCACAAGACTGGCCTCCAGTGTTTGGAGGAGAGTGTCATGGTTCTGTTTGGTATGGCTAGTTCCATGCATTGATGTACATGTTTGTACAGTGCATTTGTGTATGATTCAGCAGTCATGCAGGTATTTTCCATTGGCATGGGTGCTGTGAAGTTAGCCACCTCTGTTTTTAGAAGTCCAAAGTCAGCTCTGGAGAATTTTTACAAGGTGGTTACGTTTGCAGGGGGTGTGGGTGAGATGTGGATTTCCATGGTGATTACTTTATGGCTGGATCTGACCTGGTAGGGATTGACTACTATTGTCAAGCAATGGTCCCATATGTCAGTAATCAACATAGGTCAAGGATGTTGCTTCCTGTACTGGGTGTCAGAATGAGCTGGTACAGGGCATTGGAACTGATGAATTCCAGGAAGCATTGGGCCAGTGTATTGGTGCTTGAGTTTCTTTCCCAGATGATGGAGGGGTAGTTGAAGTTTCCTAGTATGAGAGTGTTGGGTTGGACTTTGATAGATTCCAGGGTGTTGAGTGTTGGGTTGGACTTTGATAGACTCTAGGGTGTTGAGGAATGTAGATTGAGAGTCTAGGGACATGGATGGGGACCTATAGCAGGCTATGACCTGGATTGCACTGTTACCCAATGTCAGTTGTACCTGAAGTATCTCAGATGTATTATGCTGGGCTACTAGTCTGGAGGTGTGCATATCCTTTATAAATATGGAGACACCACCCCCTTTGTAGCTATGGTCCATGTGTTGGGGCTGACAGGTGTGGAATGAGTTATAGCCTGGTAGTGCAGGGGTGGTGTCTGCTGCTGTAAACCAGGTCTCCATTACAGCACAAATGTCAATGGTTTCCATTTGGAGGAATGCTTTGAGTGAATGCATCTCAAGATTTAGATGTCTAGTGTTGAGCAGCATGTCCCTCAGATTGCATTTATGTATAGCTATTACTGTGGTAATTTGATTTGGAAAACCGTCTAAAACGGCACTATAGGGGTGGCAAGACATTTAGCCAGTAGCTGGAAACTCAGGGGTGACAGATGCAGGCCATCTCTGGCAAGCCATCACAGTCTGTCAGTCATGTCATCCCAAGCAGATGGATACTGGATCCCTTGAGATTGAGACCAGACACTTAAGCCAATTGCTGAAGTCAATCATTTGTTGTTTGTACTGCAGTACCATTCTGGGTGACAGTAGTATACTGCTTAGTCATAACTGCCTGGCCCCCATAATCTGAGAGCTTCACCATGTCCCTTTTCATGTAGTCCAGGGAGGTGCATCTCAGGCCATTCACACACACATGGACAATGATAGACTGATACTTGCTTTTGTTGTGGAGTGACCTGACTGGGTGTGTTATGTGTTGGATTCTGGCACCTGATAGCTGACTGTTACGTTCTCCATGTTCAACCTAGTGAGTGGGACATCTGTGAGTCACCTATGATTACTGTATTGAGAAAGGTGGTTAGTCTTAGGGGCTTAGGTTGAGGGGAACACTGTGTAGGTGAGATATGTGTCCTGTGGTTTGGGTAAATGTCTGAGTGCCTCTGTGAAGGTGCATGGCTGTTTTTTGTTTGTATGTCAGAGCTGTGATAGTGGGTGTTCTGGAGGGGTATGTGTTCCATGTGGTGTGGTGCAGGTGTTGACCCTTCTCCTCTTGACCAGATAGTCCAGTCTTCGCTGGAGAGTGCATATCTTCCAATTTGGTGATATAGGGGTATCTCTCACAAGTCTGAGTGTTGAGAGATTAGAGGAGAGGGTTGTTTGTGTACATGAGGCAGTTGCAACAGTGCCTCAGAATGCCCAAGTGCACCAGGTTAATGGGCAAAAGCACAGAGAACTTCACTTTACTCATGCCAGGAGGGGTGGTCATAACTACTAAGTACTGGAGCAAATTCCGTGAGGAATGATTACTGCTGATGGCTCTCAGGTGTGCTAGAATAATTGATACAAAAACATGTTGAAGTGCAATGCTATTAGGCTATTTGAAGTACAAGAGATAAAGAACTATCAAGATCTAAGGGAAAAACTGAAGGGAGACTTTCTGCCACCTGTAATAGTTTACCTCAGCTGTGTAGTTATCAGCACCTTTGACCACTTGATAGCCCAGTAAGCTCTGTAGTGTGTGCAATAACTGCATAATGCTATAATACAAATAACTAGCTAGGCAGAGGTTCTAATCTCAATGCTGACAAGTATGTGTGGGAATCATATATTGTGTGGGTTATACCATTTTGAGTTGTGTACCACCCTGTAAATTTTCCATCACCTTACTTTACTAGGCCTGCTGATGTCATTCACCTTAGAAGTACCTTGGGAGTAGATGAAATCATGGTGCATCTGATAACTGTGTAACACTACAATATAAATAACTAGAAAGGTAGGGGTTCTGATCTCAATACTGGCAACTGTGTGTGTGTTTGGGTGAAGATGATGTCCTATTTGGCTGATACCATTTTGATTTGTGTACCATCCATGCCTATTTACCACCTCCCGATGGCATTACTTTATATAGCATGCTAACCACATCTGCCTCACATGCTGCATGTTAAACCATTGTGCCGGTCATACCAGTCCTCTGTACAGATGTCTATGGAATATCCAGATGTTTTCAAACTATATGCGGTCTGTGTCCGTTAACAATACCCATGTATGTGATATTGTTGCCAAATCGGCCATGGTGAGTGTAGTGACAGAGATGCCAGCATCAGGTGTCATACCTGACTAAAACATCATGCTGATACAACATCTGCTACATTATCACTTGTCCAGGCTTGTAGGAGAAATACATGACTCCACATGTTATTTCTGGTGGGTTATCTTGCCATCCATGAAGGCATTCAGAACATTACATGTTGTAATAGGTAGTGTGTTATGTCTCATGCATATAATCTGTCTGGGGCATGTCATGTTTATGTAGTACTACAGTACATCAAAGTGAAAATGTTGGTTTACTAATCTATTGCCAACTGTGTTTGTGTTATTGTATGCACATCCCCTGTGTCAGTCCATACTTTGTGTATGCAAAGGATATACCATTTTGTCTCCCTGTTCCACCCAGTGAACTCAGGAATACGTACCACAAACCTGTCCTACACAGTATCATGCATGCCCTCATCAACTGCATCAGGGTTGAGTGTATGGGAAAGAAATGGCAGGGCCAACAGGTGTTGACAGGTGAATCTGTTGCAGTTCATGTAATGGCTACACTTGTGAGGGACCTGCTGACAGTACTGCAGTAACATGTTCTGTATGTATGAGCCTGTGATACTACACAACACTGAGGTGACATGTCTGAAGGCTACCTGTCTGTTACAAGGGGCATGTATGCAAGGTCACACTGTGTGACAACAGTGCCCCTCACATACTGTTGCATGCATAAACACCTTGTACATGTACATATAAAGCTGTACCTTGCCTCTGACATGGTCAGTGTATTCCCACTCTGCTATACTCCCTCTTGAGAATGTCTGCAGGGCTACAGCCTGCAGACACACACAGACACCTGGAACACAAACAGAATACAGCATGTCAGACTATATTCATTCAGTGGTACTAACTGCAATAATGCATCCTGGCTAATAAGATACATGCACCTGTATGTTAACCTATAACAAATGCAAGGAGACAGTACCTTACATAGTATTACATAGCTACAATGTACTATATTAACCCCTTGCTTCAGACCCAAATTAGCATGTCCCTGCATCGATGTTATGGATGACAGGGATGGTGCACCGGTATCATCATATACACATGGTGTGGTGTGGGTTTGCCAGAGGCCTAGGGTAGGCCATACGATTGACATCATGTGTGTGTCTTTGGTAGGGTATCCAATAGATGGGCTGTGGAGAGGTGATGTGTGTGTCTGGAGGTGACCTGCCTGTGATGCAGATGTGTGTGTGTGTGTGTGTGTGTGTGTGTGTGTGTGTGTGTGTGTGTGTGTGTGTGTGTGTGTGTGTGTATGTATGCACACAGTCATGCCGTGTGGCTGCCCTACACAGGGATATGCTGGAGAGCTGTGGACCATACATGGCAGAGTGGCCAGTTCAGTCTGTAGCCATGGACACAGGAACTGGTCCTGCCAGGGGTCTCACTGGCACCACCAGGCCCAAGGCCAGATGCAGTATTGTTTCCTGATAGTGACTGCTGTCTCCTGGATCCGTGCCCCTGATGGGACTGGCCAGGACCATGTGCTGATAGCCTACTCTGGTGTGATGTGGACAGCAACCCCCCCTTCAGTAGTGCTGGTGTCACTGCCACTATGGGAGTATGAAGGTGCACAACACCGTAGACTCTCAGCTGTTGTTGGTGCTGACCTACTTGCTCATGGCTGATGCTTATCTCCACCACATGCTCTAGCACAGACATGCCATGGTTGAGGATTGCCAAGGTCTCACCCCACTGTCTATTCATGACCTCAGTATTTTGACGTGTTGCCTCAACAAGGTCATGTATTTTGCCATGTAAATCAGGAAGAGTTGCATCCACCACCCAGAGTATTTGTCTGGTGTGGCATTCACTATGTGCCTGTGCATCCATGGCAGCCTGAAACATGCATCTGGTGACACCTGCTGTGGCACTTGTGACAGCGGCTTGATGAGCAGCAGTCCTCCTGCGAGCACCCCTGTCCATCTGCCTGTGTGGGACTTCGCCTGCACTCAGGCTATGGCCCTCCTTAGGTCACACTAGGGTTTTGCTATTGGGTTTAGGTCTAGGCTCCGGCTGGGCCAATCAATAACCATGAGTGTGTTCAGGTGGAGCCATTCTTAGGTAGCTTTGGATGTATGCTTCGAGTCTTTGTCATGTTGAAGGCTGACACCTCTCCCCATCCTCAATATTCTTGTAGATGCCTGATGGATGTGGGCCAGATGTGAGTGTTATTTTGAAATGTTCAGAATTCTCACCACCATGACTACAGGCCCAGTTCTGGCTTTAGAACAGCATCCATCCGCACAGTAGCCCAATGCCACCAGCATGATTCACCATGGGGATGGTGGTCTTCAGGTGAAGAGAGGTGTTGCTTGTGCACCACACGTACCCTTTGATATTGTGGCTGTGAGGTCGATCCATAGTCTCATTACACCATAACACATTTTCACACATGCCTTTGGAAGACTTGATGTGCTGTATTGCAAGGTGTATCCACCCCTGGATGTGTTTTGGTGTGGAGAAATGCTTCCATCTTTTGAACCTATTCCATAGGCCAGACTGATGCAGAATATGGGAGATTGTTCTCCCATGTAGTACACAACACCAGTACTTGCAAGGGATTCCTGCAACACCCTCAGTATGACTGTATGTTTCCTGGCAGCCTCCCTGACCAGGTTTGGTGACATGTCTTTTTCATCAGTCTTGGAGGGATGCCAGGTTCTTTTCAACAGTACTGTTGTCCCATATTCAATCCACCTTTTGATGACTGTCTCCGCTGTGTAGCATGGTGTATGCAATGATATGGTAATGCTGTTGTACCCTACTCCTGAGTGATACCTTCCAAATAAGAGACCCCTTTGCTGCTTTGTAAGCGGTTTCCAAGCCATGGCTGTTGCTGTTGCAGGCAACTGAGCAAATGTCATGAATATCCTACTTGGACAGCAGACTGTTATTTGGTGTTACTCAGAGTGCCTTTACTTGATAGCAGGTGTGTACCCAAGCAGACTGAATGTTGTCAGTAAATCACAACCTGCTGCAATATAATATTATCTGAAAGGTGTGGACACATATGCATCCAGCCTATTGTAAGGTTTGTATACTCCATATTTGGTGCCCAACAGATTGGTTGGTTTTACAAGTGAACTGTTCATGTTATGGGTCACATTAAAGATTGGAACAGGTGTGGACTGACATAATGTGGTCTCAGTCTGTATATATCACAAACAGCTGGTATCTTAACAGGGATGTGTACACTGTTTATATCCACTGTATAAGAGTAATGTTTCACACATGCTCCTACCTTATTCCATTTGTCCCCCCATTTTGCTGGTTTCTGTCCAGAAGTCTTGCACTGACAGGTTGTGAGATATGCTACAGGAATGTTACATTCTCTTCAGATAGGCCCTGTGGTGACCACTGTGATGCAATGCAGTTAACCCCACCACATAGCTTTCCTGAAAACACTGGAGGGGATAAATGTATCTCCAAACACCATCATACTAGGTGACAACTACGAATATATACTGGGATCACTACTCAAGCCCCCCAACTCCCAGCCCAAAGGTTCCTAGGTTCTTCATAAACTCAAATGCCATGGAACAACTAGTCACCATCCCAGTGGGAGAAATATATATATCATATCATCATCAGACAACATGGGGTCACAAATGTTCAACACCGAAGTATACCCTCACTGGTGAGATAGACTGCAAAATAAAATCTCACTGGCCCCACCTGAGATAAAAAAAAGACCGCAGTGAAGAACTTCTCAAAAGCGAACTTCACACTTCTACACTTAAAGACTGGTGTGAGGCCCTTGTGGTCTCTGAAATCAGGACATAAGCAGCTGAATGAAATCACTATGCATGCCTGAATCACTTACAAATGCCTTCTACCAGCACAGGCAATCCCAAACAAAACAAAAAATCCCAAACAAAAAGAGGCAGAGCGCAAGTCTGGTGGACCCAGCCATCCCAGCCACAAGATAGAGCAAAATCCTTAAAAGGGAAAACAAAAGATGATCATTATAAGTAAAAACTAAGAGTAAAAATAAAATCATCCAAGGCAAATCCCTGAGAAAAAAGATAACTAAGGAAAAAAGGAAGACAAAGATAAGCTATTCTACAGGCCTTCTTTAGAAGAAACCTGGAAAGCAAATTAGAATACAATGATGTAAAATTAGATGTAAAATGATGTAAATGAACATGAACCTACAGACAACAGTAACAAACTGGCTGACAGGTTCCCCTCCCCCAAAAGGTGATATATGGATACCAGTGGAGTGTCCATACCAACCCAACCAGCTCTCCGCAAACAGCTCTGAACCAAACAGCACATACAGCAAATGCACTACAGCATGACCAGATGGTGTCCCCTGGTGTGTGCTCCAATGAACTTAAAAGGAACCAACCCGCAGGATGGGGTGTTTAATCTTAGCCTCACCTCAGGATCGTGCCCTAAATAAAGGAGTGGGCTGGCAACCTGACCCTATAAAGAAGTTGCCTCCGACCCCACCGACAAGCAAAAGCAGCATCCCATCAGCTTGAAGCCTCTAAATCTGCAAAGATGGGATCATGGAACAACTCATAAATAAATAAATAGATTGCTTGCAGCAGATCATCATTGGATCAGTTTAGGGTTGTCTTTTGCAGATCATGCCTTTTGCATTTTAGTTGACTTTTGGCCAAACAGTCACCAAGGCCATTTATGAGGAGGCACCCGCACACTACCTCGGTCTGGCAAAAAGGCTTTCACACAGCTTACTCAACCCATACCCAAAAACTCACAGCAATAAATAAACAGCCATCAGCACCCACAGGTCAGAGTTGCTTGTGGGATGCTAACCACAGAGTCAGAGTTGCTGGGGCCTGGCGTCTGCTCAAGCCTGTCACCTCCAAGAGTCCCACAGGGAGTCAGACTAGAGCAAACTCAGTCTGTTCGCATCTACTTTACAAGCAAAACAAGGAGGCACATGGCTTGAAAATTTGCAGATGACTGCAAAAACTAGCACATATTATGGAATGAATAACTGGTGCAGAGCACTCAGACCTGGTCTTATTAAAATGGATAATGCTGGATCAGAGCCATGGCCTAAGTTAAAAGCGTAAAAATGCATATGCATACAACCACGGAATGAAGGCCCTTGGCCCTACAAGGAACCCAAGTTGACCCCTACCCAGCACAGAAGAGGTTATCCTAAGGTTGTATCGGGAAGTTGACAGTAACCTTGTGTTTGACTGACACATTGCCAACCTACAGGAGAGCCTTCTACATCTAGACCCCTGACAGACATCGCCCTCCACAGATCAGATCTCATGAGAGTAATGCCCCATTACTCATGTATCATCATGCAGACCACTGATTAGGTGAATGAGTCCAAAAATGCCCTGACCAAAACGATGCACCAAGCAAAATATGTCAACCAAAGCCAATCACCAGGAGGCCCAAAAAGGTCTCACCGCTGTCCCTAAGCTGCCCAACTGCCTGAACTCTGAAGGAACTCCAAATCTCACGTCTGCTCACCTGCCACTCCTGCCTGACACTGTCCCTGATGTCCACAAAACTCTGTGAAGAACATGCTTCACCCTCAAGATGTTTAAACAAAAAGAACTACAAGGGACACTACCCCCAGGTGAGAGACATTATTAATAGAAGGTGCTGGACATGTGAGGCAATCACTCTCGCTGGGGTTGACTGAGGAACAAAATCCCAGTACATGGAAGGGCGATGTGTAATCTAGGAGAAATCAAATCTGAACCAATGCATGGAGATAACAAATATAATCTGGACCATATCAGTGCAGATGCTAACCAGAGGCACAGCAAACAACCACAGTGATATCCTCCAAACTAAAGGCCTAGCAATGGCCACAGTGAACTAGCCTAGGCTTATAAATGCAAAGAAGGGAACATGCACATAAAGCAATACGGCTATGACTGACAGTTGTGTGCATGATAAAGTGCATGGCCTTCACATGCCTGGGGTATTGGCAAACCACAACAGAACAATTCTATACTCACCAGCTTCAGGATGCTGCCTCACATGCAGGCCAGAGGGACCTAGGTAGTTGTGGGAGAGAGAGGTATTGTCAGCAGACTCACATGTGGTATTGGTACAGGATGGATGCAGCATGTCTGCACATTTACAGTACAGCCCTGAATACTACACAATTTGCTGTGCTTCACCATAGATGTGCACTTCTGTGCATTAGAAAACCTCATCCACAACTGCAATCTGACCTGACACATGCACGTAGATACTCTACAGATATAAGTATGTCTGCTACATTAGCCTAGTAATCTCCACTGCGGCCTTACCTGCATGGTCCTCATCCATTGTCTGGGTGCCACCCACCTCCAACATGTGAGGGTCTGTACACTGACATTGTATTAGGATGAGTGCTCCAAGGCTGGCAATGAGCTCCTCGGTGAGTGTCAGTGGGGGCTGCATGGCTGGGCCCCCACCTGTAGCTGAGTGGTCCCTGCCCATGGCAGCAGCCCTTTGCGGGGCATGGCATATGAGTTTGGTTGTACGATGCTGGACCTGCTTGTATGTACATGCATGCAGGCTGACATCGTTTACTCCATGGGCAAGGTCATCTCACAGGGTGGTGCTCTCCCACAGATGTTGCTGGCTTGGGCCGAGCATTATTGCATGGTGCTGTACTATGGCTTTGATGATAATGGTTGTTTCAGCTGCTGAATATGTTGCCCTTTGCTGATGCGACATTGCATATGGAAGACATAAACAGGGAAACACATCACAGGACCTCATACATTTGGCAACAGTATGTACAGAACCTGCACATGTACATTGACTACCAGTAGCCACCACTCACAACCACACCATACCTCTGTAATCTATCAGCACAGTATCAGCTTGCATTGCACTCCTGGCCCTGATGTGTTATTTTTCCCCCCAATGAGGGCCAGTTAATTGCAGAATCATCTATTCCTCATTCAGGTCTGTATAGATGGATGACATTGGCCATCTTCTGGGTCTATATGACAGTATCAAATGGACTAAATAGCGAATGCTATTTAGTTGATCTGATACTGTTGAAATGGCAAAATAGCAAAGTCAAGGAACGTCTAATTTTTTCCCAGGGAAAAAATTCGGTGGGCCATCTTCGGGACTTTGCCATTTCCTCCACTATGGTGTGATCTCGGAGTTGGTGTATTTAAGTCCCCATGTATGTGTGGCGTCCTACAGCCCCCCACTTAAATTTGTGTTTAAGTTTTTTTTTTTTTTACGGAGCTTACTTTTTTTTACGTTTGTTCAATATTTTGTTGTTTAGATATTATTGGTATGGTGAAATAGCGTTCGCTATTTTCATCTTAAAATAATATAATATAGACACCATCTTCCATGTGGATGGGCTGTGGATGGTGCCGAGGCTTGGTGTGACTACAGTTTGTGTGATGAAGCAGGGAGCACAGGCCAGAGTTCATGTAGGATGTGGACAGGGATGTTATCATGTCCCATGGATACTTACATTTGTTGCCTTTCAGTAGGCAATATGCAACTGCTCCCTGGTGATGAGGGGTGCAGGTGCTGTGCATATCCACCTATAGTGATGCTGAGCCAGGGGGGTGATGTTTACCCTAACCCTATCTGCAGGAGGTTGGCTATAGCTCTGTCATGTGTGTATGTGGTCTGATTGACTACCCTTACAGGTTGGGTTGGTTTGTTGCCTCTGAGATTGCAGACATATAGGAAGATGGCCTTGTGATTGGCCTTGGTGGATGTGTCCAATTTGTACTCATACTTAGCCTTACAGTAATCCACCTGTGACCTTATATGCTTATTCAGACAATGACTGACTTGATGCCAAGTTGGTACCTGCTCCTACTTTGCCCTTTACAGCCAATATAGGGACCAAGTATATGGTTTGTGTATTGCTGCTGTCCAGAAAAGGGGATTAATCTTCTTTGGTGGAGGCAGGTTTTACGAGGAAGGTATTGCTGAGTGCATACAGCTATGTTGGTGTTCATATAACTGTTTGTAGTAGGTATGGACACTCAGTGATAACACAGCTGGACACCTATCCAATTTCAAACAGATAATCATGCTTATCGTAGTACCCATGGCTGTGTCAGGGCAAAGCAACAATCAGTAGCTGTAGAAATGTCACTCTGTTGGATGCACAGCAACTAAGATTACACACGTGTACAACATGTACAGCTTATTTAACTGACATTTTTCATCCCGTGTCTATTGTTATGATGTGGCCAGATACACCTACTCGTACTGACATATGCACAGGAAATACCTGATATACATTTCTGTTCTATTTCAGTATGGCACACTGTATTCCCACTCTTGCTGCTCAGTCATCCCTCTCAACACATTAGAGCAGGACATCTGTAGGACGCCACACATACATGGGGACAATGGGACAAAATTAGTGGCACTGTCATAATATTGCTGTAACACACTTGAGTCATTTGATAACACAGTAGCCTTTGCAATGACAGGCATACCCTGGAGGATGTACAACACTCATATGGTTGGAAGAAAGGAGAAAGGCTAGGAGTGTGGTAGCGAGGGTAAGGACTTTTAATGTTGGCAGTGTGACTGGTATCAGAACAGAGCTAACTGATATGATGGCCAGAGGAAGGTTGATATATTGTTTGTGCAAGAGACCAGATGGAAGGGGAGTATGGCTAGGTTTATGGTAGGCAGGTCACAATTGTGCTATCATGGTGTGGATGGGAGAAAAAAGAGATAGGGGTTATCCTAAAGGAACAATATGCCAAGAGTGTTTTTGGAGGATGGAATGAGTGTCTGATAGAGTATGAAGCTGGAAACTGATGGTGTAATGATGACCATTGTTAGTGCATATACTGTGCAAGTTGGTTATGTGATGGATGAGAAAGTGAAATGTGAAGTCAGTTGGATGACATGGTGATGACTGTACCCAAGGGTGATAGAGTGGTGATCGCAGCAGATTTCAATAGGCATGTTGGTGAAGGGAACAGAGGGGATGAGGAAGTGATGGGTATGTATGGTATTAAGCAAAGAAATGCAGATGGTGAGATGGTAGTGGAGCTTGCAAAAAGGATGGACATGGCTGTGGTAAATTCATACTATAACATGAGGGAGGAGCATAGGGTGACATACAAGAGTGGTGGAAGATGCACGCAGGTGGAATATATCCAATGTAGGAGGGCCAGTTTGAAGGGGATTGGAGATTGTAAAGTGGTGGCAGGGGAAAGTGTATTTAGGCAGCATAGAATGTTGGTCTGTAAGATGACAGTGATCAACAAGAGGAGGAGTGTGAGGGCAGCACCAAGGATCAAATGGCGGGAACTGGAAAAGCGTGATTGTGAAGTGGAGTTCAGGGAAGAGTTAAGATAGGCACTGGGTGGCAGTGACGATTTACCAAATATCTGGGTAAGTACAGAAGAGCTTGTAAGGGAGACAGCTATAAAGGTGCTTGGTGTGACATGTGGATGGAGGAAGGAGTACAAGGAGACCTGGTGGTGGACAGAGGAAGTACAGGACAGTATACAGAGAAAGAAGTTGGAGAAGAAGGAGTGAGATTGTCAGAGAGATGAGGAAAGTAGACAGAAGTATAAGGAGATGAGGTGGCATGGGAAAGAGAGAGGTGGCAAAGGCTAAGGATGAGGCATATGAGGAGTTGTATGACAGGCTGGTAACTAAGGAGGGATAAAAGGACATGCACCATTTGGCTAGACAGAGGGACTGCACTAGGAAAGATGTGCAGCAGATAAGGATGATAAAGGATAATGAGAGAAATATACTCACAAGTGAGGGGGGTGTGTTGAGCAGATGGACAGAGTACTTTGAGAGGCTGATGAATTAATAGAATGAGAGAGAGAAGGTTGGATGATGTGGGTATGGTGAATCAGAAAGTGCAACAGCTTACCAAGGAGGAAGTAAGGACAGCTATGTAGAGGATAAATACTTAAAAGCCTGTTGGCCCACATAACATTCCTGTGGAAGTCTAAAGGTGTTTAGGTGAATGACAGTAGTGTTTTTAACCAGATTGTTTAATGATATCTTGGAAAGTGAGAGGTTGTTTGAGGAGTGGAAAGAAAGTGTATGGGTATCCTTTTAAGAATAGGGTTGATGTGCAGAGCTGTAGTAAGTACAGAGGGATAACATTGATCAGTCACAGCATGAAGTTATGGGAGAGAGTAGTGGCAGCTAGGTTAAGTAGGCAAAATAACTTACCACATATTTTAATATGAAAATATTACTTTTAACACTGTTTCCCTTGTAAAATTGGATTAGCTGTTGTAGTACTCAAACAGAATATGCCTGCATGCAAAGCTAGGATTTTGACCACTACGCTACCCTGGTTTGGGGATTTGAGCTGTATATTTTTGTTTATCTCCTATTGCATATTAATATTATGTTATTATATTAAATGGAGAGTATTGAGGTTTTTGGCCATGTCATTGACGACTGCTGTCATGAGATAATAGCATACATTTCAGTTTCAGATGCACATCCTTTAGAACATTCATGTTAAGGAATAATCTGTTTTCTGTCAACTTTCTGTCTGTCCTCTGTACAAATGGAATGACACTGGTCCTCAGGCTGTGGTTGAATACACTGCAGGATAGGTCTGAGGCCCCATACCTGTGTTCATGTAGGATACAGCCAGCAATTGTATCAGGCTTATGGAGATCTCTGTGTATTGCATTTGAGAGGGCATTACAACCCTACTTCCTGATCATGAAGGGATGGGGCAGGTGCTGTACATGCACATGTGTACCTATGGGGGGCAGGGGGAAGAAGTTTACACTTCATCTGTCTACAGCCAGTTGCCTATATCTATGGCATATGTGTATGTGGTGTTATTGACCACCACTACAGAGCAGATATGTATGTTGCCTCTGGCATTGCGGACACATGTCTGGAAGGCCTACTGATTGGCCTTGGTGGATGTATTCAGTTTGCAGTCAAAGACAGCCTTAGTGTACATCACATGTGACCTTATTTGCTTGTGCAGAGCAAGGTGACATGGCTGTCAATGAGGCACCTGTTACTTCTTGGCCCTTCCTGCAATTATTTCCATCTATGATGGTAGCTGTGTATTGCTGCTGTCCACCACAGTCATTCAGCCTACCTTGAGGGGGTTGAAATTGTTTTGTCCAGTATTTCTGAGGCCATAAAGCTATGTAGGTGCCCACATAGTAATGTGGTGTCGGCCTGGACACTGCTGCTAGTTTCAACATATGGGACATCCTTCATATGAGCCTTGCCTCTTTTTCTTGCATGTGCAGGGGACATTACAGAGGTTTGGGGCTACAGCTTCACAGATAGTAGATGGGAATACCTCACAGGACAGGACAGGACATGTGGAGACAGCCCAACAACATGTGGGACAAAGATCCAGAATTCGGTACAGATTGTATGTCATTAGTGCTGTTATACACATGGCGGGTTGCTAGACTGACAGGGTTCATCTGGACATGCATTTACTGAGTGACCTGACTTCTGACAGTGATATGCCTTTGACATACCTCTCAATTGGCATTTTGTCCACAGAGTGGCCAGAGGTTTGCCTGTTATGTTTGGTCAGTTCCTCAAACAACATCTTTTCTTGTGGTGGTGGTAGGATAATGTGAGGGTTGTAGTGACTAACTGTTGACATCCACTGGTGTTACAGACATCACATCCTTCAGGGATGTTATGTTACAACAACATATGTGACACCAGCTACTGGTTCAGTTTGTAACACCATTATGTGTGATATGTCCCTCTTTCTGGCCCCCTATCCCCCAAGTATGTCATGCATTGTCCAGATGTCCTGCAGTATGAGGTGCAGAGATATGGTATATCATTAATTACTGACTGTACTCCAGTTATCATCCCAGTGATCTTGCTGACTCCTGGCTGTGGTATGCATGAGTGGCCAGGATTATGGTTCCACACCCTGGAAATTCTGTGACATATGACAGTTATGTATGTCTGGCCATTGTGAACAGACTGCCAGGATTGTGTAGCAGTGTTGTGTGTAGATGTTTGTTGGGCTGGGTAGGGAGAGTAGCAGATGTGAGTGCCATACATCCTTTACCTATATGACTGTGCTTGTAGGGCAGACTGTGAAATGTCCTGTAGCATCTCAGGATTCCCAGTACACTGTGAATTTGGCCAGTATATCAGTGTAGTGTGTGAATGGCAATCAGGATATGTTTGTTCAGACAGTCGTACTCTGGAGTTTATTGTGAGTACTGGTATGTTGCTGTAACTGTGGTGCAAATGTTTTTGGGTGGACAGGTTTGCACCACTATCTGCTTTTCACTACAGTTTCATCTCTGTAGTTCATGCTATATTTGAATATACATGGGTAATTTTTCCAGAGCTGAAGTGGGGGAGTGTTGTGTTGGACTTACTGTGCTTCATATGGTGCTGGGTGACATGTTTGGCAGCTGTCAGGGGATTTCAATTCTGGTACATGACTGCAGTCATACCTCTACACTGTCCAAAGGCCTAGACACTGTCCAGATGCGTGGCTCAAATGTTTGGTCTGTCCCCCACGCAGTCATTGTTCTTGGCTAATCAGTAGGATATGCTGGGGAATGCAGTCAGTACATGCTAACATCCATTGGTGTTACTGTCTTAATATCCCTCAGAAAAGATATGTGACAACAAACTCAATTACACCAGCAACTGTCTAAATTTATAACAGCAATATGTCCAATATACCCCTGTGTTTGGGCCTGTCTCTGCCAATTATGTCAGGCTTTGTCCAGATGTCATGTACTAAGAGGTTCAGAGGTATGTAGTATCATTATTTATTGCCTTTATTCCTGCTACCATCCCAGTGATGTCATAGGCCTCCAGACATGTAACAAGGAAGTTGCCATAAATATGAGTCCTGTGCCTATACATTCTGTAGGAAACTGTACATTTGAGAAGTCTGTGTATGTCTGGCTATTGTTAACAGATTGTCAGGATTGTAGCAGTGTAGTGTGTACATAGGTTCATAGGTCGATACTAGGCTATCTGCCCTAGGACATTTATAAGCCTAGCCAGAGTGTGTCTGGCTTTCGCCACCCTTTTAGATTTGTAAACTGTGCCTATGAATAGTAGGTCACAGAATATAGTCCCTTTATGGTTAGTATATTGTGCCTCTGTCTAGCAGGGACCCAGAAGAGATCCCAGGGGTATACTTTCGATCTCCCATCCACTCGCCAAGATTTCTCTTGAAGAGGGTCAGTGAGGGGCTCTGCCTAACCTGGACTGGGATTTTGTTCCAGAGTGATGGGAGTCTCTGGGATATGAATCTGTCCCTCCAGCATGTCCTATTTACTTCTGTGCTCAGGTTTAAGTCTCTAGAACATGTAGCTCTAAGGGATTTGGATTTTTTGAGGTGGAGCATGTCCATTAATTCTGGGTTGGACATGGCTTTATATGTCAGGCATAGATCGCCTCTGAGTAGGCAGTAAGCAACCGAGTAGAGCTGGAGTTTCTTTAGCCTAACAGCATAGGGCATCTGTTTGAGTCCCTTTATCCTGTTGGTGAGGTACTTTTGGGGTCTTTCCAGTTGCTGCAGGTGTCGGGTAAGGTACATCCTGAATGGGGCATTGTACTCAATTATGGGCCTGATGAGTGATGAATAGAGTGGCACAAAGACCTCTCTTGATCTAGATGTGAAACCTTTCATGATGAGGTGGGCTATATAGAAGGTCTTTCTTACCACTTTGGCAACGTGATTGTCAAAGGAGAGATTATTATCTACTTGGGTCCCCAAATCCCTAATTACTTCCTCCGTACTTAATGTGTTACCTCCTATGTGGTAGTCTGTGGGCACTTTTGTTTTCCCAAAGGGGATGACTATGCATTTTTTAGCATTTAGCTTCAGGCCATGACTTTGGCACCAGTTATCTGTCTCTGTGAGACCTTTCTGGAGTATGCTTGTGTCAGCCGGAGAGTCTATTATGGCACCCAGTTTGCAGTCATCTGCAAACTTAGTCAGCCATAGTCCTTCCCTTGTTTGCCTGTACCTCAGAGAAATAAATACCAAACAAGAAAGGTCCCAGGACTGACCCTTGTGGAACTCCACTTGTAACTGGTTTAGAGTCTGACAAGGCGCCTGCAATTCTGATCATGTGGGTTTTATCCCTGAGCCAGTTTGCAACCCATCTTGTGACATAGGGGTTGATATTTAAGCTAGTGAGCTTATTTATGATACCTGAGTGGGTTATTGTGTCAAAGGCTTTTGCAAGGTCCAGGTAGGCTGTGTGGACTACTTTCCCTTCGTCTATGGCCCTGGTAACTGTTTCAAAGAAGTCGACCAGGTTCAGGAGGCAAGATCTGCCTTTAAACACAGCCGAACTGGGTAGGATCCAGTGTCTGAAGGTTTCCGATATCATTATTTATGAGTTCCATGATGATACACTCCATAGCTTTGCAGACCAGGCTAGTCAGGCTTATAGGGCGATAGCTTCCGGGGTCTGCTGTGGCACCTCCCTTGTGGAGCGGGACCACCATTGCTGTACACCATTCCTTGGGTACATATCCTGTGGTAAGGCTGAGCTTGAACAGTGACTTAATGTGAGGATTAAGTTCATCTTGTAGCTCATGTAAGACACATCCCAGGGCACCGTCCGGTCCCATTGATGCTGTGTTTTTTGCTTTGGAGAGGGCAGCTTTCACCTGATCATCTGTGATGTCTGGGAGGTTACACTCTGTTGGGATGGGGATTTGCTCTTTTGGGTGGGATGAGGGGAGAAATTTGCACTGAATCTATCTGCCAGGATGTTGGCAATGTCTGTTGGTTCAGTGTATTTTTTGTCATTTTGCACTAACTCGGAGGTGACATGTTATTTGGGTAGTGTAGGGAGGTGGCTACATGTGAGTGTCATGGGCTCTTTCTATCTGACTGTGCATGCTGCTCCAATTTCTGGTTCCCTATCACCTGGATATGTTTGTACGGGCAGACTGTGATATGTCCCATAACACCTTAAGATTCCCACTGCACTGGGACTTGGGGCAGTATATGTAGGGGTAATGTGTGAGTGGCAAATGGGATATTGTTGCTCACACAGTCATTATACTGTAGTGTCCAGTTTGCTTACTGGTATGTCACTGTGACTGTGGTGCAATTGGTTGTGGTTATGCACTTTCACACCAGTGTCTGTTTTCCACTAGTGTTACATCCCTGTAGTGCCTGTTATATTCACAAATAAATGTGTACAGCCCCAGAGCTGGATTTGGGTAGTGTTATGTCAGTCTGATTGTAGTTTGGATGTTGCTTGTTAGCTGAGTGTAGTTTCCCTAATGTTGTGTTATGTCCACACATTTGTAGAATGTCCTGTTGTCTGGTCGATATCATTGATCTGGTCCCCATTACTGTTATGTATTCCTTTCACAACAGTGGGATGATGTGGAGATTGAGGTCACTAACTAATGAGAAACAATTGATTCGCAGACTTGTCATACTTCAGTCAATATATGTTAGGACATACAGTGTTACTCTATCAACTTTCTCAGCTTATCTACTCATGCATTTTGGATATGTCCCTAATTTCATGCCTTTGTCCCCCCACTTTGCCAGGCTTGGTCCAGATTCATTACCCTAAGGGGTTCTGAGCATACCTCTCCACTGTCAGGATTTTCACAGAATGTGCAGATGTTTGGCCCATACTTTTGTTCTGTTCCACAATTTATTTGTATTTGTTTGGTAAATCACTGTAATGATCCAAGGGTTTATGTCAGTAAATAACAACATAACATTTCAGTCTCCATCCTCATATCCTTCAGTAATTGTCTGCTAAAGTGCACCTGTTGCTGTAGCAAATGTATTTGTTCCTAACAGCAATAGTTGAAATATGTCCCTATATCTGGCCCATTTCCCCCACTTTACAGCCTTTGTACAGAAGGTCTGACTGCACTGCATGTTGTGTACATACATTGGTGTGTGTGTGTGTATGTGTGTGTGTATATATATATATATATATATATATGGGTCTAGGACTATTCACTGAAAGCACATTTCACTGAAAGTCAAATGACTGCACAAATCACTGAAAGCACAATTCACTGAAAACACAATTCAGTGAAACACATTTCAATGAAAGTTATATATGGCCTTTTCCCCACTGTACTGTGAACCTGGAGTTAGAATATATAGTAAGGGGGAGTGTGGGGGCACCGCCCCCCACATTGGGGGATGTGGGGGAGCAGCCCCCCACATAAGCTGGATATATATTAAGTTTAGAAAAGAGTAATTTATTGAACTTGTAAGTATCCGTGTGTATAGTTCAAAATATTTAAAATAGGTGGGGGGATACACCCCCACACCCCACAATGTGGGGGATGGTGTGCCCCACACCCCCTTACTATATATCCTAACTCCAGGGTTGCACAACAGTGGGGAAAAGGCCATATATAACTTTTAGTGAAATGTGTTTCAGTGAATTGTGTTTTCAGTGAACTGAGCTTTCCGTGAATTGTACACAGTCAAATGTGTTTCAGTGAAATGTGCTTTCAGTGAATAATCCTAGACCATATATATATATATATATATATATATATATATATATATATATATATATATATATATATATATATATATATTATGTGTGTGTGTGTGTGTGTGTGTGTGTGTGTGTGTGTGTGTGGGCGTGTGTATGTTTGTATACAACACATGAATGATTCCACAGAGCTTTCTCTCTAATGTTATATGAAAAAACAACACTGTTTCCGGCAGGTCAGATGGCATAGTGGTACATTGCTCTGCCTATTGTGTACAGGGTCATGGGTTAGAGAGTTGGGACTGATGCTTTTTTTTTTTTTTCATTATCGTTAAATGACCAGAATGCATAATATGTTTGTTAAAGCATTATAGACTTTTACAGCTCAAATAATATAGTGGTATGTTGCAGTGATTATGGAGCACAACATCCTGGGTTTGAGACTTGGCAAGGCTGATTATTTTGTTTCTGGACAGAACAAGGTCTGCTTGATACATAGTGATTAAGGCATTTTTAAGCAGTTGTAAGTGTGTTTGCATGGGTTTGCATGATGGTAGCGATGCCAAGCTATGGTTAATCCATTTTAGCTTCACTTACCACTGCTTATTCCTGCTTACCCCCACCCTAAGTTCTTTTAAAGGAAGCAAAAAGGGGTGATAGGAAAGTGGTGAAAAAAGGGCACACAGAGGGAGGTACATCATGAAAGGTAGCTAGGGATGTGCAGGACAGGTGTAGGAAAGGTCCATAGCTGTCCATTTCTTCTACAGCAACAGCTGTGAATTTCTTCAGAATTTGGATGTGAATTTTGACACTCAAACCCCTGTGACAGGGGTGAGGACAACAGCAATGTGTTGTCAAGCCAATTGGACCAAATTACATGTGTCCAGTGGACACGTGCAAAATGGACAGCTATGTATGGGGCGTAATTTTTTTTTGGGAACAGATGCCCTTTTTTAAGGTGAGAGTGGGATGTTGGGGAAGGATAGTAGGTATATTTGGGGAGATAATTTGGGAAGGAAGACAGACTAGACAGTCAAGACAGCAGACAGGGTTGATATATGGCACATGTGGGAGATAAACAGCTTGAATGGGGAGGGTGGTTGGGAATCAGATGCCCATGAGCCCTGAAATGGATACAGTGGGACTGAGGTCCCCATCCATGGGCAGTCAACACAGCACCTTCACAGCTCCAAAGGTAGTTATGCTGGGGGCTGGACAGGAGGGGCAGGCTGGCCCTCAAGATGCACCAGCCATCCCTCAATCTGGTGCAGCTGTCCACCAATCTCCTTTTGGATGGTGCTACACAACAAACCCCAAACCTAGCTATGGGTGACAGTTTCCTGTCCATGCCCACTCCTGGGGGGATGGGCCCCATCCCCTGAGGCAGTTTCACCCAAAGGTGGTGCAGGACCAGCAGACAAAGAGGTCTCAGGTTGGGTCCTAGACGTGCTGGGGCCTGGTGCCATGGCCAGATGAGGCAGGACAGGTGGATCTGCTGGGATCTGCCTTCCTAGATGTCCTATGGTGTGGAGGTTTTACAAAATATGTTGGTTAGTCATGAATAAAACATTTCAAAATTAGTTTCAACAGCATGCATGGGTATTCCAATTAACCCAAACTAACAGGTTTGAAACAGTTGCATAGCAAGCAGAACACATGCATAAATAGAACAACAGTAGGCATCATAACAGCATGCAGGTTACACTGATAGCAACAGGCCACCAATGATAGTATTTGAATGGGGAACAATCAAATAATTCAATATTTGTAGGACACATGTCCCAACAGTAGTTCTGGAGTAAAACATACCCGTTGATTAAGTGTATGAATTACTGTTGCAGATAGGGTGGGGGAGAGAGAGATGTCAATTAACAACTGTATAGGCTTTGATTGTTCACAACTGTACTGATCATTACTCTACTCATTAATCTCCAGGTATGACCTCACTTTACATCTACCTATGGCCTGTGGTTGGGCAGTGGAAAGTTTGCACACAGTGTATTACTAAAGCCTTCTTAAACCTAATACATACATTTCCTTACCTGGTAGACCTGTGGAGGGAATACCTGTTAACATCACCTGACTGTTTCTACACATAATCACATATTCAGGGTTACATATGTGACACTGACAGAGGTGCCCTGCACTCATGCTGTGTGTGTGTGTGCTACTGCCATACTCTGTCTGAATTTCTATTTGTCACCCTGGGTATTGGCAGCGGTGACCACTAGCCATGACAGCATGACACTTGAGGGACATTTATCATGAGAAACCACTTGGTGTATGTACTTATCTTGCTGTCATTTGCAGCCTTGGTGTTGGACAGTGGAAATGCTGTACACAGTGTATTAGTACAGCCTTCTTATGGCTAATAGAACCATTTTCTTACATGGAAGACCTGTGGAGGAAATTTTTGTTAACTCTACCTGACTGTTTCTACACATATTCACATATTCTTGGGTGAAATTATGCCTGCAGTTTACTACCACTCACAGGATTTGAAGCGTGTCTGTTTGTGCAAAAAGGCTCAACAAGGTGGTGTTTCAGCACAATGATCTATTTAGGAACTGTTGGCTGTTGCTTGACTGTTTTCTGCATAATACTCTCTTGGTTGGACAATCTGACCTTGTAATTCTGACATTTGTGCATGGCAGATAGTTCTTGTACTGTCTATTTATACTTTGACATATAACAATCTGGAAAGTAATGGTTAACACTAAGCACGGCTGTAGGGGATACAGTACACTAATTTACAGATTACTATTCAGGGAACAGATCTTGGTGCAAGGAACATTTCATATAGTTGTTCTCCTGATTTACAGCTCCACAATCTTTGTCAGCTGAGCCTCAATTAAATTAATGCTGTCAGAGCCATAGTTGCTGTGCAGAACCTGTACACATTTAGATTCATACCACCACATACCAAAGTAAACACAATAGTCTGGGGTTTTTAGTTTTATTGAAGGGTACTGGCACTTTTATTGATAGATATCCTGTACATCAGTATTACTCTGCTAACGTCTCATTTATTCATTACACACAGTACACATTTTAACCTATTGGCAGTTGACATTCTACTCCTTTCTATTTATTTGCCTTGAATACTGCAAGCTATATTTGTACTGACCAGCCTCCCAGCGCAGTCTTAGCAGACTGCCGGCATGGGCATCTATGTTCACAGCCCTCTCATCTGCAGTTGTACAGGAGATAAAAAAACATGTGTGCATGCCTATCAAACACATACACAGGCTGGACGTTGTCGAACACTAATTGATACTGATACTTTCACAATTCTGGGACATTATGTGCCCCTGCATCCAGGGTCCACTGGTCCAAGAGCTCCCTCTTCCTATGCTTGAGGTCAGTGAAATGGTGCTGGACCTGCTTACCAGTTCGAGGGATACCAGAAGCACTGGTGAGATCATGTGCGAGACAGTGCCAGGCCTCCCCTTTGTATTGGGAGCCCTGGTACTGGCCCTGCATCAGTCTGTCCTCATGATCTTTCACTAGGAGTCCAACCATGACCATGGACTCGTGAATGACCCAGCATTGTGACCAAAAGTGCGAACCCTCTCCCATGTCAGCCAGGATGAGCTACAACTGGTTATGTCTGTATTCCCACCTGCGAGGTTTAAATACAGTCAAATTTCTGGTCTTTGCCATTATTGGACTATTTTGAATATGCTGAGCTAAGCTAAGCGACAGGCAAACCCGCTTAGCTAAGGCTGGCAGTGCTTAAAGGGACAGATGTTGAGCACTGCTTACCAATGAGCAAGTCCACTTAGCTGGGTTACTCAATGCTTAGCATTTACATCTAAGCAATGCTTACACCAGGTTAGCCTAGCTGAACACTACTTAGCATTCCTCATATTTCATTGTATATAGTATCAGGATTGTGGGACTGACTCATCATTACTGACATATTATAATTTTATTTTTACCTTTCATGACATCCCATATTTTCTTTCATTAAATTACATTTACATTTTACACTCAGCCAATCGAAGGAAGAACACTCAGCAAACTCGGAGCTATAATATATAACATTAAGTATCCTGTTTTTTGTTTATTTTGTTCTTTATTTCTTTGTTATTTATAGCACTTTGTGTACTGTGTATTTTTCTAGCTAGTTTCACTGTGTGTGAGGTATTAACTGGAAATTGTCCACTTTTATTAAGCACCTGTTGGGTTGTTTGTTTCTGATAACTTGTTGCAGTTAAACTCTTTTTTCTAGAGGTTCCTTTAGCTGTTTTAAACTTTCATTTAAAGGATCACTGCTGCTTTTCAGCTGAGAAACATTTTTGCAGTTTGTTTCCCACCCTCCCTGTTGGTATATAGTGCTTTTATAGTTGGTGGCTTAGCAGTTGCCCGCCCCTAGTGTAAATTTGATCTGGGACCCTCCTCCCAGTCTAGTGTCATTACCTCATTCTACCCAGTAGAGGGAGAACGTTTTAGAAGGCCAATCAGCTTAGTTTCTGCTACTCCTTTCTCTCTTTCCACTAAAAAAAAAAAAAAAAAAAATTTCTAAGCTTGTTTCCTGCCTTTCCTATGGGTAGTCTAGCCTGGATATAGATTTGCTGTGTCCAGGACTATTTGTAGGCTTCTAGGGCCCAAGCCTTTCTGTGTTGAAAGGAAGCCTTCTAGCTTAATTTTGTTTCTTAGAACTAGCCAGTTTTTTGTTTCAGCACTTGTTCAGAACTTATTGTCTTATACAAGTGGTCCTTTGAATTATTTTCTGTTTAAACTGTGAGCTTTGGCCAGCTAAGACCTGCATGCAATCAACTGAATGCATAAGTGAAGTTAAGTACATTTTTATCTGCACTCTTTTCAAATAATATGCAATTTAAATTAATTTGTTTGTGTTGCATTGAGCAATATCTAGCTTGAAGTTGTGACTCTGTTTTTTTAGTAGGTCCCCACCCACTCTCCCTGTTTTTGTTTTGGTGTTAATCTTGGTGGCTTTGAAACTTCCCACCTCTCTTGTAAATTTGCACTTGGATACTCCTCCTGGGCCCATCTCATTTGCTCACTCAAAAAAAAAATGTATCTGCTTTTACTGTATTTGTGTTTCTTCCTACTTTATTTTGCTTTTGCGTCATCTTAAAAGTACTCAATTGTATTTATTACTGCTTGGTGTAACTCATTCTAAGTCTTTTGGATTAAGCACTTGGGCTTCAGACCATTTGTTTGACATTAGGAAGGTTTGTGGCCTGCACTGTGGTGGCAGGACAGGTAGCTTACATCCTTCTAAGTTGGGAACTGCTGATTGAGGGCTCAGTGTCTGCTATTCTAAAAGTGTATTAGTTCTGGTTTAAGCACTTGGGCTTCAGGCCAGTTATTTTACATTAAGAAGGTTCGTGGTCTGCACTCTTGTGAGAGGAGAGGCTGGACTCTGCCCTTCTGAGCTGGGAATCTCTGGTTAAAGGCTTATAGTGTCTGCATATTTCAAATGTTTCTTACTGAAATTGGTACACCTTGTTTGCTGTAGCATAGAATAGATCTAGGCCTGCTGAATCTAGCTTTGTTTGTATGCTTGTCGTTTGTTTGCTTGTTATTTCCCTGAAACGCTAATTCCACATAAAACGCGGCTTTTCAGCACTTCTGTGGATCCCTAGTGATATCTGCATTGCTTACTGTACTTATTTCCTTGTTTCACTTGAAATAAAGTTACTGTTTGTCGGTTTTGCATTTAAGTTACCTGGCACTTGCTCACTAAAGCAATTATATACGTCAGCACTAAAAAATTAAAAGCACTACACCCTCACAAACTCCCCTTGACTACCTTGTTCCCCATTGGCTCTTTTTTTCAATTATAAAGGAATTCCCAATACTATTCTAGCATGTCCAAAGGTCAGTTGTCAATCTCCTCTCCAGTCCAGCTGGTGAATCTGGGAATTTTGAGGCAATGTTACAACTGCCTCATGTACACAGACAACCCTCTCCTCCTCCCAACAAATTCCAACACATGTGAGAGATGCAACCATATAGCCAAACTGGAGGATAAGCTCTCTCAAATCAGTACTGGCATAACCAGTCAGGAGGAGAAGGAAACCACACTCACTACAATTCCAGTCTCACATAGACCTACCACGACAGCAAACCAAACACATAAACACACAGAAACATACTCGGAGGCTCTAAATAAAAATCTGCCTAAGCAGCAGAGACCTCCAAAGCAGACACCCAAGCAACCGCTACCCCAAAACAAAACACGTGCAACACATAGCTCACAAAGCCAGTGTGCTGAACAGTCACAGCCCATAAGGCTAAACAACACACCTGATACACTTGTAATAGGTGACTCTATTGTCAGGCACACTGACGTCCCGCTCACCAGGCTGAACAAGGAGAAGGTCACGGTGAGCTGCCTGTCGGGCGCAAGGATCCGCCACATAACACAAGCACTCAGGTCACTCCAAGGCAAGTACAAATATGACTCAATCATTGTCAATGCTGGTGTGAATGACCTGAGACGTACCTCCCTGGACTACATGAAAAGAGACATAGAGGAGCTCTCTGAGTATGTAGCCCAGGCCGGTATGACCCTGACCTTGAATAGCATCTTACCCTCACCAAGAATGATGCCACAATATGAAGACAAGATGATCAATTTCAACAATTGGCTTAAGTATTGGTGTCATTCAAAGGGGATCCAATGCCTGTCAGCCTGGGATGACATGCTCGACAAGCCACGATGCTTTGCTAGAGACAGCTTGCACCTGTTACCCCTGGGCTTTCGGATATTGGCAAAGGCTCTTGCTACCCCCATAGTGCCTTTTTTAGGCAAGGCTCAAAAGACAAACACACCTCCATAGGTATCACAAGGGATAAGAAACTAAGAGTAATGTTACTCAATGCCAGAAGTCTAAACCTCAAGATGCACGCACTCGAAACTCTCCTTAGCATGGAGAACATCGATATCTGTGCAGTAACAGAAACCTGGTTCAAGGCTACCGAGAGCACCCCAGCACTACCAGGTTATACCTCATACCATGCTTTTCGGCCCCAAAACTTGGACCGAACCGCAAAAGGAGGGGGCATATCAATATTCGTCAAAGATACCCACATCTCCAGGTTGGTGGCACAGCACGTAGCATCAGAGACTATCCATGTGCAACTAACAGTGGGTAAAACTGCCTTCCAGTTTATAGCCTGCTACAGACCAGCCTCCCAAACCCAGGAACCCCACTCAGCCTTCCTGAGAACACTGGAAAATATAAAGGTCTCTCCAAACACCATTATATTGGGCGACTTCAACTACCCAAACATAGACTGGGAGCATTACTCTAGATCCAACACCCTAGCCCAAAGGTTCCTAGAATTTATAAACTCAAATGCTATGGAACAACTTGTTACCACTCCCACAAGAGGGGAAAACATACTGGACCTGATCATCACCAACATGGGGACTCTATGCTCCAGACCAGAAGTGTATCCCTCACTGGTAAGATCAGACCATAAACTAATCTCACTGGATATTCACATCCCGACCCCACCCCCTGCCTAGAAAACCACAGTGAAAAACTTCTCTAAATCAAATTTCACACTCCTCAAAACTGAGGTGGAATCCTTCAAAGCCCCCGGGCCTGTGGAAAATACGGCCCAGACCACAGAAGCCTTTATAAATGCATTTTATGAACACCTTCAGGAATGCATGGATCATGCAATCCCAAATAAAACCAAGACCCAATCCTCCAAAGGCAGACGTCCTATCTGGTGGAACCCAGCCATAAACAAACTATACAATAGAAGGAGGAAGCTACTACATGATAGAGCAAAATCCCAAAAATGGAAGGGATCTCTGATCAGTATTAGCAAAAAACTACGGGCACTCATAAAATCGTCTAAGGCCAGCTTTGAGAGAAAAATTGCACAGGACACTAAGGATAATCACAAGGCTTTCTTTAGTTATGTTAGGAACCTGGGTGGGAATTCCCATATATGCTCAGAATTAGTCCAAAATGACAAAAAATACACCGAACCCACAGACATTGCCAACATCCTAGCTGACAGGTTCAGCGCAACCCCCCCCACCAAAAGGGCAAATATCAATCCCAGCAGAGTGCTGCCCCCCTGACATCTCAGATACACAGGCAAGAGCCGCCCTCTCCAAAGCAAAAAAACACAGCATCAATGGGACCAGACAGTGTCCCGGGCTGCATCCTACATGAACTCCAAGAAGAGCTAAATCCAAACATAAAACTACTGCTCAATCTCAGCCTTACTACAGGATATGTACCCAAAGAGTGGCATACAGCAACAGTGGTTCCTCTCCACAAAGGTGATGCCTCAACGGATCCTGGAAACTATCGCCCCATAAGCCTGACTAGCTTGGTCTGCAAAGCTATGGAAAGGATCATCATGGACCTCATAAATAAAGATATTGGGGACCTACAGACACTGGATCCTACCCAGTTTGGCTTTGTTAAGGGAAGATCCTGCCTCTTAAACCTAGTTGATTTCTTTGAAACAGTCACCAAGGCCATTGACGAGGGGAAGGTGGTCCACACAGCCTACCTGGACCTCGCAAAAGCCTTCAATACAATACCCCACTCGGGCATTATAGATAAGCTCACCAGCTTAAATATAAACCGCTATGTCACTAGATGGGTTGCAGACTGGCTCAAGGACAGAACTCACATGGTTAGAATTGCTGGAGCCATGTCAGACTGCAAACCAGTTGCAAGAGGCGTCCCACAAGACTCAGTCATGGGACCTCTCTTGTTCGGTATATATTTCTCGGAGGTACAGGCCAGCACGGAAGGACTGTGGCTGACCAAGTTCGCAGATGACTGCAAACTGTGTGCCATAATCCACTCTCCAGCCGACACAAGCATCCTCCAAAAGGGCCTCATAGAAACAGACAACTGGTGCCAGAGCCATGGCCTCAAGCTAAATGCCAAAAATTGTATAGTCATCCCCTTTGGCAAAAACAAAGTGCCCACAAATTACCACATAGGTGGTAATCCATTAAGTACGGAAGAAGTAATTAGGGACGTGTGGACCCAAGTTGATAGCAATCTCTCATTTGACAACCACGTGGCCAAAGTGGTTAGAAAAACATTTTATATAGCCCACCTAATCATGAAGAGATTCACATCTAGATCAGGGGAGGTCATCATGCCTCTTTACTCATCCCTCATCAGGCCCATAATTGAGTACAATGCCCCTTTTGGGATGTACCTTACCAGACACCTGCAGCAACTGGAAAGACCCCAAAAGTACCTCACCAAGAGGATCAAAGGGCTCAAACAGATGCCATATGCTGCCCGGTTAAAGAAACTACAGGTCTACTCAGTGGCATACCACCTGCTCAGAGGCGATCTGTGCCTGACATATAAAGCCATGTCCAACCCGGAATTAATGGACATGCTGCATCTCAGAAAATCCTAATCCCATTGAGCTATGCGCTTGAGAGACTTGAACCTCAGCACTGAAATAAATAGGACATGCTGGAGGGACATATTCATAACCCAGAGGTTCCCTTCACTCTGGAATAAAATCCCAGTCCAGGTTAGGCAGAGTCCCTCATTGACTCTCTTCAAGAGGAATCTTGATGAGTGGATGGGAGATCGTAGGTTTACCCCGGGTATCACTTCTGTGTCACTGTTAGACAGAGGCACAGTATACTAACCTCAAAAAAGGCATAGAAAAATTAATTTAAAATGTGTGGCAAAAGCCAACAAACTCTGGCTAGGCTTATAAATGCCCTAGGGCAGATAGCCTAGTATGACCCTATGAACCTATGAACCTATATTCTTGTGTGACTATACTGTATGGGGCACTTGTGTTTATATGGGCGTTTCACATCTTTTCTAGACTGACATCTCACTTTTGGACCCGCTACACTACCCTGGTTGACAAAATAACAGTTGCTACATAATTTAAGTTTACAAAAATAATTTTAACACTATTTTCCCATAGAAAAATAAGCTGTCTGTCTTGGTAATGAAACAATGAACTCCTGCATGTAAAGCCAGGATACTAACCACTACACTATCTTGAACTGGGAATTTCACCTGTATATTTCCATTTATCTCCTAGGGGATGTTTAATCTATGCAAAGCTGCTTAGGTATGCTTAAACATTCCTACACTTAAACATTCCTAAGGTTTGAAAAAAAAAGTTTATGTTATTTTTATATTATGTTACATAGGTGAGTCTTATGGTGTTCTGACAACTCATTGAGGACTTCAATCATGAAAAAATGGCATTCATTTGAGTTTCAGGCTTCTATCCTTCTGGGATTTCTGCTAATACATATCCTGTTATCTATCAACCTTCTAAGTGTGTGAGAGCAATTTTTCAAGTGTGTCCCTAATTTATTATTTATTCCCTCCATCATTTGTGTCTTTGTCAACATGCACTGCTATAAGGGAAAATTGGCATACATTCACTTTCAGACTTCTACCCTTCCATAATTCATATTAATGCATGACCTGTTCTCTATCAACTTTCTATGTTTGTGAGGGCTATATGTGTGTTTTGTCACTTTTGGGGAATTTATCCTCCATTATGTGTCCATTTGCACACATTTCCTGCTTTAGGAGGTTGCAGAAGTGTCATACGGCGCTTTAGCCATGCAGGGGGTGTGTCACAGAATGTGTTACACACCCCCTGCA